>NC_056734.1:984500362-984587862 GCF_019279795.1 Protopterus annectens | reverse complement strand
AGCTGGATTAGAAGCACAACACTTACATTCATGTAGTTACAGGAGCAAAATGCTTATTTCCCAGTGAAGTAAAAGCATACATACAATCTTCAAAACAAGATGTCTCAGAAAGAATTCACTTTTGGAGGCAGTTAAGAGGGCATAGATTTCCTAGGACACTGTACTTCCTTTGTTATAGCCAAATATCTCCCATGTAATAGACCAGATCAACATTTTCATATATATGTATGAATGTGTGTGTTTTTTTTTTTTTTTTTTTTTTAAGTACAGAAAGCCCATTAGAATATCTCAGTCCATCAGGAAACACTGACAGACTTGGGTAAGCATAAACTTCACCAAGGAAGTAGCCACTAAAATACTGGGAAGAAGCCCACTGAAAGATGGGTACCTATTAGCTCTAGAAGAATGCAGCCACAAAAATTAATCAGTGAGATGATAGGAAGAGTAACATTATCCCAGACATACCAGTGCTTTAAAACAACATGAAAAAAGTGCCTCACATTTTTTTATTGTATTGTATTATTTTATTATATTTCCAGTATATTACAAGGTGAACTTAAACCAATTTCTGGCTGAGAAGTTCAAAACTCCCACGTATACAGCCTCCAACCATGGATGAGTAAGACACTGTGGCTTGCTGCATCACAGAGCACATGATGACCGACTCCATATCCAGTCTTCTGGTGCTGGTGTCAAAGATCATTTCTTCGGTATAGGTTCATAGGTAGGTACTAGGCTATCGGCCCTAGGGCCTATACAAGCCTAGCCATAACAATTCCCTAGCTATTGCTTCCCACAAATATTTACTTTCCTGGATCCGTATCTAGCAGGGCTACTGACGTGATCCCTGGGGTGAATTTCGTATCTTCCATCCAATCGTCAAGGTTCCTCTTGAAGAGGGCCATTGAGGCACTCTGCCTGACATGTATGGGCAGCCTATTCCAGAGTTATGGGGTCTCTGGGTCAGGAACCTATCCCTCCAGCATGTTCTATTCATCGTGATGACAAGGTTAAGATCCCTCAAGCGTGTGCCTCAGAGGGATTGGGATTTCTTTAAGTGTAGCATGTCCAACAACTCTTGGTTTGACATGGTCTTGTATGTTAGGCAGAGATTGCCTCTGAGTAGGTGATATGTGACAGAGTATAGCTGTAGTTTCTTTAGACGGCCAGCATAAGGCATCTGCTTTAGGCCTGTGATTCTTTTTTGGAGGCCTTTCTAGTTGTTGCAGATGTCTTGTGAGGTACATACCAAATGAGGCATTATATTCTATAATGGGTCTAATGAGGAATGAGTACAGAGGGACAATGACCTCCTTTTTTCTTGATGAAAAGCCCTTAGTGATAAGGTGTGCCACATAGAAGGATTTTCTAACTATTGTGGCTGTGTGGTTATCAAAGGTTAGACCACTGTCCACCTGTGTCCCTACATCTCTTATCACAATTTCAGTGTTTAGTGTACTGCCACCTATGTGGTAGTTCACAGGTCCGTGGTTTTTCTCAAAGGGGACAACTATTAGCATTTAGCTTGAGCCCATGGCTCTGGCACCAGGCATCTGTTTCGGTAAGGCCCTTTCGTAGTATATCCACATCATTTGGGGATTCAATAATGGCTCCCAGCTTACAGTCATCTGAGAACTTTGTAAGCCAGAATCCCTTAGTGTTGGCCTGTACTTCCGAGAAATAGATGCCAAACAAGAGTTGTCCCAGGACAGAACTCTGCGGTACACCACTTGTCACTTGTCTGGAGCTGGATTTGGAGTCGGCTACTTTTATAGTGTGTGTTCTGTCATTAAGCCAGTTTGCAACACATCAAGTGACATAGGAATTAATGCCCAGCTTAGTAAGTTTATCTATGATTCCGGAGTGGGGGGATAGTGTTGAAAGCCTTGGTGTGATCCAAGTTGGCCATATGAATTCTCTTACCCTCATCCACGGCTCTGGAGACTGATTCGAAGAAGTCGATCAGGTTCAGGAGGCAAGATTGGCCCAAACTGGGTGGAGTCCAGTGTTTCAAGGTTGCCAATGTCTTTGTTTATAAGTTCCATGGCCTTGCAGATCAGGCTTGTCAGACTGATGGGATGGTTATTCCCGGGATCCAAAGTGGATCCCCCCCTTGTGGAGTGGGATGACTGTAGCTGTGCGCCACTCTGTGGGCACAAAGCCTGACGTGAGGCTATGATTAATCATGGCACATAGGTGAGGTGCCAGTTCATTTTGTAGTTCATGCAGTACACAGACCGGGATGTCTGGTCCCATTGATGCTGTATTCTTGGCTTTGGAGAGTGCAGTTTTTACCTGAGTGGCCGTGATTACCGGAATTTGGCATTCTTTCGGTATTGAGATCGGCCCTTTAGGGGGTGAGAGGGGGATGAAGTTGGCACTGAATATATCTGCCAGGATATTGGCAATATCCTGGGATCAGTATCTAATGCCATTCTGCTGTAGCTCAGAGCAGATCTGAGTATTGCCATTTAGATTCTTGACATAGCTAAAGAATGTCTTTGGAATCTTTGGCAATTTTGTTTTCATAACTAGCTTTGGAAGATTTTATGAGGGATCTCCGCTTTCTACTGAGGCTGGTGAGGGAGTTCTTTTGAATCCTGGGTTCTTCCTCCTTTCTGCAACAGTTTGTTCTTTCTGTTGTACAGCTTGTTTATGGCAGGGGACCACCAGATTGGCTTCCTTTTTTTAGAGGACAGAGTCTTGGTTTTATTTGGGATGGCTCGGTCCATGCATGAGTGAATGTGCTTGTACAGCACCTTAGTGTAGGATTCAGCAGTTGACCTCCTAGTTCCCATCTGCATGAGTGTCATGAAGTTTGTTACTTCTGACTTGATTAGCATGCAGTTGGCTTTGGAGGAGTTTTTTTATGGAGGTTTACTTAAAGGGGGTGGGTGTGGATGTCAAGGGTGATTAGCTTATGGTCTGATCTGACCAACGAGGGGGTGACCACTAGTGTGGAGCATTTATCTCCCATATTGGTAATGACCAGGTCTAGAGTATTGGTACCCCTGGTGGGACTATGAATTAGTTGCTCTAGGGCATTGGAATTGATGAATTCCAAGAACCGTTGTGCAAAGGTGTTGGTACAGGAGTAGTTTTCCCAGTTAATGGCAGGGTAGTTGAAATCACCCAGTATTAGGGTGTTTGGTTGTATCTTAATATTTTCCAGTATGTTTAGAAAGGTGTAGAGAATCTTGGGGCATGGTGGGGAATCTGTAGCAAGCTGCAATTTGTATTGCAGTCTTACCTAGTGTTAGTTGCACCTGGAGAATTTCAGATGCATTATGTTGGACAACCAGCCTGGAGGTGTGAATATCCTTGGTGAATATGGACACTCCTCCACCTTTAGTGTTTTGGTCCTGGTTTGGTGTCCGAAAAGTGTGATATGTGTTGTAGCCTGTTATTGCATGGGTGCTCTCTGGAGCTTTGAACCAGGTCTCAGTTACTGCACAGATATCAATGTTTTCCATTTTTAGGAGAGCCTCGAGAGAGAGTGCATCTTGAGGTTTAGACTTCTAGCATTGAGTAGCATTGCCTTCAGATTTTGCTTGCTTGTACCCTTAATGGTGATAGTTTTGTCCTTTGAACTTTGCCTAAAAAAGGCACTATAGGGGTAGCAAGAGCCTTAGCCAGTAAGCCAAATCCCAGGGGCGACAGGTGCAAACCATCTCTTGCAAAGCATCGTGGTTTGTCGATCATGTCATCCCAGGCAGACAGATACTGGATCCCCTTTGAATGACACCAGAAGCTTAGCCATTTATTGAAGTCAATCATTTTGTCCTTATACTGTGGTATCATTCTGGGCAATGGCAGGATGCTACTCAAGGTTAGGGTCATACCTGCTTGGGCTACATGATCTGAGAGCTCTTTCATGTCTCTTTTTATGTAGTCCAGGGAGGTACATCTTAAGTCATTCACTCCAACATGGACAATGACAGAGCTATATTTGTACCTGTTGTGGAGTGTCTTGAGTGCATGTGTTATGTGGCGGATCTTGGCACCCAACAGGCAACTAACTGTAATTTTCTCCTTGTTCAGCCCGGTGAGTGGGACGTCAGTGTGCCTGACTGTAGAGTCACCTATGACTAAAGTGTCTAAACAATACCTAAGAAATCAGGGTTAGAAACAGCTTCCAAACAGTAAAAATGTATCATGTTTAAGAGCAAAGATATCCTTAATGAATGAATCATGCAGGAAAGTAATCTAGCCCTGTTATTAAAAGGCTCGCTCAGCCTACTACTAAAAAATGTAACAGAGCAATAAGGCCCATGAAGAATAAGTCCGGATAAATTCTTCTTCTACAGATCAAAACAAAGAAGGGGACAAGCTATAACCTGATTGGTACATAGTGCCAAACAAATCAGAGCATGCAGGTGATAAATTAACTTAACCAAACCAAACATTATTTGCAGAATTTTTCTTTCAGTTTGTGCCTTAAGAAAAAACAAATTTATGAAAAATCTTGGTAAAATTCTTCTTAAAAGTCCTAAATCTTCCTCAGGTGGGACTCACAAGGAGGACATTTTCAGGACCTTAATATCAGAGCTAAACAGGCAACACTACATGTGTTGATGGTCTCTGTGTTAAGCCTTCTAAGTTAATATAGCCATTAGTTGTCCACCTCATAACGATAGAAATTTTCTGCATGATTGCTGACGCTTAACAACATGCCATCTTCACTGAAATCAGGAGGAAGATCCCACGGCAGAAGGAAATTTTCATCCCATTTTGCTAATAAGTAAAGACATAGTAATTGTATGCTAACATACTGGCTATTAGATTTCAGCCTCATATCTGACATGCACAACCTTATACCAGACATGTAAAAGGCAGACTGATTCCAGAGAATCGTGGAGGAAGTCTTTTTTCACAGGATGGCAAGCTCTCCACACCCACAAATTTACAGATTCCAAATTCACCATTATATGAGCTGTGCCCACCCAACTCAAGGCAAAATTCTGCAGTCATTAGTCAAATTTCATCACATCACGTAGTCCATTTTCCAGTTTTGTAATAGGGAGGAGTTCTATCCTTGGATAACATATATACTACAGGAAGATAGGATTGCTACCACCAGAAAAATATTTCTTTAAAAATAGATTAGAATTTATAATTGTGTTGACAGCTGCTTAGTACCATTTCGTGCTTAATTAGTCTTGTAGATTGTCTGACTCAGTTGGTTAGGTCATAGCTTATTGATCTTTTGGAACATGTTACTCAGCCTTGCCAACCGTCTTCCATATGGCCATTGCTTAGCTCACAACCCCACAGGCAAGAAGGTTATCACTGTGGTATAACATTGGAGCCCATTCAAGAAACCATTATTTCTTCACTGAGACGTTAAATTTGTTCTAAAGCAAGTTGATTTGCTGTTATGGCTACAACAAAGAAATGGTCACTCTTCCATTGCTGCTTTGAATGCACACTGTACCTCTGTTAGGTGCTGCATCAGCACACTGGTTGGAGACCTCATATTTATCAGCACGGAAAACAGATTGTGATTGTTTTGGAATGTGCACTGCAGCACAACAACACAAGCCAAACAATTCCTCCTCCTGGAAAGAAAATAGCAGGTGAAACCTTATTGCTTTTTTCTTCCCCCATCTTAGTGTTAGCAAATACCCAAGAAGCTAGTCAAACTTGGGCTGCATGGTTCATAATAATGGCTGTATCCCTCTGTAGTAGTGGAGTTAAGTTTCTTTTCTCACATGACAGGTGTTTGTAAAAACATGAAGATTGTAATGCTATATGTTGCTTCTCAATGATTGTTTTTTTTTTTTTGACAAGCCTTGTCAAATATTCCTTGATATACCTTGTATATAGGTTTTGGATAAAGTCTAGTTTCAAAGCATCGACAGCAGTAATATCTTAAGACTGATGTTGCAGTTTGCAGAATCAAATGAATGCAACATTCAACTTTGCAAAGACTATCATCACAGAATGGTCAAGAAGTTTCAAACTGCTGTAAAATCCACATGGAAGCACAGTTCTTAAGTGTAGATCAGTGTGTGTGTGTGTGTGTGTGTGTGTGTGTGTACCTTTAAGAAGCTATCCAAGGGCTTGCACAAGTGTATAAATACTGAGCACATGCGAGCCTGACTCCCATTTTGTAGTAAGCTGTTGAGATGTAAGTAGGTATGTATGTAAGGTCTGTCTGTTAACCAGTTATTTTGTATTTTATGTTGCTGCTATGTTTTAAAGCATCTAAACAAAATACTCTGCCTCCTTTTCATCTATGTTAGAGAAGGACGAGCGACGTGGTGCCAGAAGTGGGATGTCTAAAGGACATTGTGTTAGAGGCGGCATGGCTAAAATGACTTAAGGCACTTGCTTGGAACTGGTGGAATTTAAAGGTATAAATCATCCCTAGGGTACGTACACTTTGCAAAGCAGGTCAGAAACGAATTTCAGATATTAAAACTTGCGCAACACTATTTCTTATTCGCAAAATATGAAGTGAGGCATACAGAACGCTCTAAATGATATTCGCATAAAATGATATGTATGATATTGATAAAAATATTCAAATTACTACTGAAAATATTTGAAATAAAGTCCAAATTGCATAAAACTAATAAAATAAGAGGAAACCACATTTTTGAATAAGTTGTTAATAAATCCATATTTTTCATATTAATCAGATATCCAAGTTATCAGAAGTGTATAAAGTGTTTGCATGTTTGTGTAGTATTACAGTAAAGTTGTTTCACAGAATACAGCCATTTTAGAGCATATTTTGCAAAGTACAATATTTGGAAGAGTTTATTGTGCATTTGAATGTTATTGCAATCTCACAGAACTGTTGGTTGGTACATAAATTACAGGGGCCATATTTTCAGTGTGTTTGTACATACTTTGTGGGTACAGCAGACAGATTTCAAAAACCCAGTGCACTTGTTTTTTACAGTAATATTGATGAGAACTGGAGAGTGTTTGGGCAAGAGTACATTTTCATACAGACTGCGTTTTCTGATAAAGATGACCGTACAAAGGCAAGCATTTATTCTACTTAATTTAGCTGGGTCAAAAGTCATACATAGAGAATTTTCATTTGTGTATGCATCTGCTATCTATACAGCAGAGAGGGAAAACAGTCATATTGTTCTACTTGGCCGAGTCAAGAGAGGACCCAGAGTGCTTAAAATGTAAATTTAGAGAAATTTGTAACCCCCTAGCAAATGTTTCAATGGAAAGGCACTTATTTTACACAAGGGATCAAAAGCCTGCTGAAACTTCTGCAGCATATATAACTGACTTGAGAAATAAGGCTAAAACGTGCAGATTTGTTGAGTTAAGGGATCAGTTGATAAAGGACAGACGTGTGTGTGTGTGTGTGTGTGATCAGTTGATAAAGGACAGATGTGTGTGTGTGTGTGTGTGTGTGTGTGTGTGTGTGTGTGTGTGTGTGTGTGTGTGTGTGTGGTATAAAAGATGATGCTGTGAGAAAGATTTTGCTAAATGACCATGATTTAACTTTGAATAAGGCCATTCAGAATTGTCAGATATACAAGCTCACAGAAAAGCACACAAATATGCTTACAAATGAGTATAGCTCTAGCAGGCACAGTGATAAACTCATGTTGATAGTATGCAGCACGTGGTTAAAAGAAACAGGCCCAAGCACATAGCAGCAACTGTATTTCCTGTAGCATTCATTGGTAAACCCCAGAACACTCCAGCAAATTCCAGTGTGTGCACAGTCTAAGTGAAGCATGAGAGCGAGTCAGCAAACTCAAAGCAGGGGCCCCAACCTAGTTTCATTGCCAGCTGTCGTAATTGTGGTGGAAGTCATGAATCTAAAAGGGAGAAATATTTAGCTTTTGGTCAGCAATGCCACAAATGCAATAAGTGGAATAATTTCAAAAGGTTTTGTAAGTCAAAAGGCCCACAGTCCATGGGCGCCGGAACCATAGAGCGAGGGGGGAGGGGCACCCCCCACTTTTGCATATACAAACGGACCTGCACCCGGTCACAATCACAAACCATATACAAACTCTCTGACCATGATCGTACTGCAGTGTGGAAAGATTAAGAAAGGGTAAATTTCCCAATCCCCACTATAGTGTGATGTGCGATCTCTGAGATTCTTCGTACAGCTGCAGTGAGCTGACAGCAAGCCCCTCCCACCTTTCAGCAAAGCTTAGCTAAACTCGTGAGTGCACTAATGGTAGCACAACCACTTCCTAACAGGTCATCAATTGTTATTAACGGGGAGTTCAGAAAATGTGCATCCTTCCAGTGAGAACAAATGTTAACACAAAAGGGGGGGGGGGAACACTGTCATCATTTTACTATAATGGTTAGCTAAATTCTTTATAATGAACATCATTACTAGCAGAAAAATATTAATATTACTAACTGACAAAATGTGCCGAAGTCTTGCTGTAATCTGACCATGCACATTCAGCCTCCTTAGCACTCCCGCAGATTTTACTTGTGATGATCACCCCAGGGGAACAACTCATTTGCCATCCTTGTAGAAGTATGACACAAGTTACGGGGAAGATGAGACCCTGACCCGGCATACCGGGCACAGTACCAGTGGGGTACATCAGTCATACAAAGACCCTCTGAATGGTCGTTGTTACTTTTCTGGATCTTACAAGGACTGTGCACTCAGCGCTGGTGGGTCATCTTTCACTTTGGATTTCAGTCGCTTACCTGGATTTTGTGGATCCTGCTAAAACCATCTCGCCAGAAAAATTTGATCAAGTTGGTTAGGATACTAGGCCTGGATATTTTCTTTAGTGTCTTCACCTCCCCATGATGGACATGAGGTGCATGCAGCAGGACTTCAGCCAGATCGTCCTTGTCCCCATCATCCTGCACATCCATGCTCTGGTTACTGGCGACTTTGGAGGAGATATGAAAGAAAGCTGCCAACACTGAGCAGTAAAAAGGGTCATGCCTGGCTATTTGACGATACGGAGTTTGCAGCAAACTGCTTAACAGTGTCATGGTTGTTAATTTTCCTGTTTAAATGATCCACTTTTAGAAGTGCTAACTCTGTTTTTGCTGTGCCTGCTACCTTCTGATATTTGCAGCTGTCCTCCACTTTAGCCCTTTGTGCACTGTACTTTACATAAGGAAAGTACTCCGCCTCCCGGAGAAGGGGCTGGTCAACAAAGGACGCAGAACATTGGTTTTAATAACTGACACAGCATGCATATTATGCAGTTATAACTGTCAGTCATTTGCACAAGGATTATGAAAGAACAAACCATTTTTCACATTATTTATCACTGTCTGAAATTATTACATATTCATATCGAAAACGTGTCATGTTCAATACTTTCAGACCCTCCGCACAATGTATCAAAATTAAAAAAAAA
This sequence comes from Protopterus annectens, assembly GCF_019279795.1. NCBI lineage: Eukaryota > Metazoa > Chordata > Ceratodontiformes > Protopteridae > Protopterus > Protopterus annectens. Next base: position 984,578,527 of record NC_056734.1, on the reverse strand, counting down.
AGTAATCAGTGAAAAGTTATGTTTCCCATCATACCAAACCTCATTAATGAATGAACTCTTCAGATACTGTTGTAAAATGTTATCCCAGCTGCTGTCTTTGTCTGGAGGATGAAGATTATCAGCTAGCTACCCGGCATCCCACCCATCCCATACTCCTATTATTTACGGGTACTATATTCATTCCGTGAGTCGGCTCTGAATCTGAAGAGATTTATGCTGACTGCTGATGATATTAAATTTGAACCCTCTCTGTTCTTGGGACACTAAAGGATTCTTGGAATTTTTTAGGAAAATTAAATACAATAACTATTACTGATAACACCATGTTAGTTACAATTGACATTTGTAATCTATTTTCGGTTATTCCACATGAAATTGGATTAAGTTGGTTAGAGTGTCAACTGATAAAGACGAGCCTGTATGATCAGGACCAAGTGAATGTATTTATCACCCTGATGGAAGCAGTAGTATACAATAATTTCTTGTATTTCGAAGGACATTTTTATAAACAAGTTACTGGTGTAGCGATGAGGGCCGCTTGTGCCCCCATTTATGCCAATTACATAATGTCCTTTTGGGAACAGGAATATGTATTTCAAAGTGCCCATAACAAGTACATTAAACCATACACACATTTTCTGGACGATATTTTTATCGTCTGGGAAGGAAATTATGAGCAGTTGAAGGCATTTTTGAACTACATCAATAGCACAGTGGACTTTTTAAAATTTACTTAGTACAGTGCAGAAATTATAACATATTTAGATATCAAATTGACAATAGATAGGGAATTGAAATGTTTGAAATCCAGCATCTATAGAAAAATCACCTTTTCCAATTCATATTTGGATTACAACAGCTGGCACCCTCACCATCAGAAAAGGTCCATTGTTAAGGGTCAGATGGTGAGGGCAGCCAGGATGGTCAATAGTGACCAGGAGTTCCTTACAGAATTGGAATTTATGATTAATATGTTTAAAAGAAGGAAATATCCAGAGACCCTATGTATGGATGTTAGGGAAGAAATTATTCGGAAAACGAATAATGGTATGTATAAGGCGATCCTGATAGAGGCTGCTGGGCAAGTTTCTAATCAATTGGCATTTAATATTGATAAAGTAGAATTAAAAAAATAAAGGTGAAGGTTTATTATTCATCACTATTTATAACCAGGATTCAGATTGGTTCAAGTGGATGGTAAAGAAAAACTGGGCCATCTTACAGTTAGACAAAAATGTAGAAAGTAAGATGGGTGGTGTCCCCAGGTTTGTGTTTCGGAAGTACAAATCCTTCAAAGAGATCTTGGCGAAGGGTTCCCATCAACAACCATCTAATGCTGGGAGAATGATGGGTAACTTTAAATGTGGGAGATGCAGCACATGCAAACACATTATGGAGATGGGTAAAAACATCAAAGTGAATAATTATTTTATCTCCTTAATGGGGCATTATAACTGTTACACTCAAAATCTGGTGTATTTAGCCAAATATGAGGCATGTCCTGCATTCTATGTGGGAAAAACTTCCAGACACTTTAGGGAAAGAATTAACGAACATGTTTTGGACATCAGGCATCTTAAATCCACCAATGCCCTTGCCAGACATATTGCTGAATATCTAGAGCATTATTTTAAATTTTGTGTAATTCAACAAATTAAAAATGATATTCAGGGTAAGGTATTAGATATCCATCTAGATATATGTGAACTCAAATGGCAACTTAGGCTGGATGCCCAAAACTATCCGGGAATTCATGATAGTGTTAGCATTGCCCCTATACTGAAGTTAAAAAATGTACTGGGAAGGTTGGTGGCTAAGCTAACACTGGATTAGTTTAGGTTAGCATGTCTATTTGCGGTGTCATATTTATTATTTTAGAATTATAATTCTTATATACATGTGTTAAATTAAATGATAATAGTATTATGAATTTTTATATTTATATAAAAAATATTCAAAGTATTTTATTAATACTTTTATTTATATAAATAATATGTTGAATGTATTTTTAGTAAGTTTTGAGAGAATATGGCTTTAAATAATTTGGAGGGAAATTAATTGGTGTACTTGGTGGATACACATAAAAAGGAATGTATGTGAGTTTTTAACTGTTCTGATGAAGTCGTGTTGTGGGGGCGAAACCTAGATCAACAACTTTGTGTATTGTTGCAAATTTGTGGACATTCTACTTTCATAATAGAACGTGGATTGATTACTGTTCTCCAGGTGTTTTTTTCTTAGTATTTGCTGGTTTGGTTCCAAGTTGGTCATATTAAATTTGAACCCCTTCTGTTCTTGGGACACTAAAAACACTTGTATCAGGATGCAAAGTTTCATGCTGCAAATATGGCTTGGATAGTAATCCTGCTTTTACTAAAAGTGTCATTGTGAAACTTACCAGAAGCTGTGGAGGATGGTTATAGTTTGTGTTTGAAAGATATCTGCGATCCTGCCCCAAAATCTTTAGAAGACAGTCATACTGTGTTTTTGAAAGATATCTGTGATGATCCTGACCCTGACACAAGCGGGATTGAATGTATACTAAGTAGGTGGCTGTACACGTGTCAGTATATAAGCATGATCAGCTCTTATTGAAGTAACTCACACACACACACACACACACACACACGCTTTTCTCTCTAACCACCCTCAGTTCCCCTGCCTAACCCCCTAACATTATCTTTATACTACTGCCAGCCCACATATTTTCACCAATTATTCTACTGTTTAAAAAAAAAAAAAAAAAAAAAGCATCTTCCTCTTTGCAAGAGTGACTCCTGTATGTAGTTCTAAATGCAAAACACTACTGAACCAGCTATACTATTTCTCTTCCTTGTATTGTTACTTCCCAAAAAACTGCCAATTTACTAATTCCATTAGATTAGGCAAGCAAATTTTAGTTGGTGTAAACCCAGGCTTACCTCTACTCATTATGCGTATCTGGTGGATTACTTATGATGTGAAGTTGTTCTGTCTCGCTGTTCATTCTTACAGATGGGTTTGGAGCCGATCCTCGGCTCCGAGTTGGCCTACTACAAAGCTTGAGGTCTTCAGATAGCTCAAGGCCAAGTCCCTATCCCATGATGCACCTAGAGTTACCCCAGATCTAGTTTGCCGCTGCAATAGATCGGAGGTTCTCACTAGCTCGGGTCAGTAAAGCCTTTCTTTATTGAAAACTTTTGATAACTATTTGATAAATAACTTCCGTTTGTATCTTAGATATTTAGATAAGCTCTTATATCTTTTTTGTAGTTCCTTTTGTGCTCTTTATCTAGTATTTAGCTCCATTGGCCTCGTTTTTCTTAGACCTTGTTTTGTGTTTAAATTACTTGTGTGTTGATAGCTTTAGATTAGTTTTAGAGTTAAAAAAGTGACCTTTTTGTCACAACTTTGAATTACTTCATTTAGAATTTAGATAAAGTGTGTGCATTAGTAGCTATATTATAGTGTGTGCATTTATATAGTGACTTCTGTCCCTAGTTGTTTATATTTACTCTCTACCATTTAAGCAAATAGTTTAGTGTGTGTGTGTGTGCTTGCTAATTCATATTTAGCCTGTATTTTAGGAAGGCTTGTTCTTGTTGTTTAAATATTGTTGGGTATGTCTATTTTTTACAGCACCCCACTAACATTGTGCATTTAAAATGGCTGATGGTAAAGACAAACACCCTAAGTCTGGGTTTAAAAAATGTCCTAAATGTGGGCAGAAAATGTCTCTCACTGACAGTCACGTAAATTGTGTTTATTGTTTGGGAGCATTGCATCTGCAGGAAAGCTGCTGTGCATATGTCATTCTTTCTCTTCTAGGGTTCTCCAGGAGAGAAAGAGGAAATTGATAGACAGAGGTTTACTTAAACCTTCTTTCCAAGAGGCTTTGAGTGACCAAGATGGATCCAGTAAGTCCTCAAAGTCTTCCAAGACTTCTACATCTGAGGTAAAAAAAAAAAAAAAATCAAAAAAGTTATCGTCGGCTCCACAGACCTCGGAGCCGGTCCCAGGTTTTGGAACCGGCATCTAAAGTACCTAAATCTTCAGTCTTACAGTGTGTAACACCTTCTATCCACTCATCTCAGTCTTCGATTAGCCTTTCCGATTTGGATCGTGTGGTGCAGAAGCTTTTACCGTAGCACCGGCGTTTGCAAAATTCTTATCGGCTCTGACTCAAGTGGCTTCGGAACCGAAGACCCTTTTACTAGCTACTACTCTTCCTCCTCTGAGTCAAACTGGTCCTTTGGAGCCGGAGGAGTCGGACTTGTTGATCGTAGAGCCTTCAGAGCCGACACCCGCTCCAGTGTCTTCGGCTCCGTTTACGCTGACGTCCCCGGCGCTGATCAAGGAATTTAGGAGCCAACACTCTCTGGTCGGGTCCGGGGAGGTTAGTCTGACTGACTTGTTGGTTCTGACTCTGCCTTGCGGGGCTTTGGCTCAGACGAGCTTGGCTCCTACCTCTGACTCGCAGCCCATTGTCCCAGTGCCGAGGGTATTGACAGTTTCCTCGGATCCGTCAGTCCCTTCGCATCGGAGCAGAGGTGCCTTCAAAGCCATGAGGAGAGTTATGTCTCCTAAGACATCTTTGACTTCAGGTCCAGCTACCTCCTCTTCTAAAGCGCCTGTGTCTGCTTCACAGATCCTTGCCAAGCGTAGAGACCCAGAGCCTCAGGAAGCCCCATTGGGTGGCCCCTGCTCTTCCGAGACCTCACCAAAAGCCCCCACTGATGAGGTTCCCAGGAAGAGAGTTTGTAAGAGGAAGCATCTAGACTCCCCACAGGAGTCCCTAACATCTGGTCCCCACGGTCCCCCTCTGAGGATCTCATTTGCTGAGATACTAGAAATCCTTAGGCAGAGGGGTGACTGGCAGTCCACCAACCCTACTGAAGACAAGGTGGCTCTCCTGAAGTTTTTCGGGTCTCAGCCCTCCACCTCTTGGGTGTGTCTGTCCTTCGATGAGCTTATGCAGCTGGTCTCACGAAGGGCGTGAGAGTCTCCGGACACCATGTAGCCTGTCTCCAGGAGGCCTAATAAATTTATCTCTACTCCCCAGGACAAATCTTTTCTGACCAAGGGTGTGCCAGTTGATGCCATGATGGTGGCGGCAGCCACCAAAAAGGAAATTTCATAAACTTCCTCTTCTATTCATCCTCCTAACAGAGATTCTAGGATCATGGATACATATGGCAAGCACACTTACAGTTCAACGACCTTTGCACTCCGCTCAACTATCTAACCCATTTTACTAGACTGCAAAGAGATCTCCTTACTGTACTCTTCAGGGTACAGTAGCTGCAGGAGCTTCAGATAAAGTTGCCTCCCAGCTTGCTACCCTCAACTCCATAGTTAACTCATCCGTGCGCCTCATTTTTTATGCAGCTGATGGAATGAGCAGGGCAGCGGATACAGGAATTGCTCTTTGGAGACACTCCTGGATGCGCTTGTGTTCCTTCACGTAGCCCTTCAAGTCCTTCATTAATACCCCTTTTGATGGCTCGTACCTTTTCGGGCCCAAAGTTAAGGAAACTTTGACTAGGTGTGAGCAGGAAGGAAAGATCCTGTCTGCTGTCAGAGTCCATTTTTCCACCCCTACCAGATCCTATCCCAAGGGTCAAAAGGGAGGGAAGATGTGGTTCCGAAAAGCCCAAGGAGCCTTTCAGGACACATGGTGAACCCTCCCCCCCTCCAGGGGGCAGCGGAGGGGCAATAATGGAAGACGCTGCCCTCACAGCAGATGGGGTCTGCAATACCAGGGTGACAGAGATCACTTCTTTGGCAAGCCCTACCAGTGCTCCTGAAAGGAGGCCCGACTGTCCTACTCTGGAGGCAGTCGGGGGTCGCTTATCTTTGTATCCAGATGTCTGGCTCAAAATTACAAATGACAACTGGGTACAAAGTATCATTTCCAGAGGATATTTCATTCCTTTCGCCACACCTCCTCCACTGACAAGAAAAATCCCGGACGTTCCACCCAATTACAGGGAACATGCAACAATAGAGGCCCAAATGTTGCTAAGAAAAAGAGTCATCCAACCAGTCCCAGCAGACCAGATAGGATCCAGAACTTACTCAAGATTCTTTTTAGTTCCAAAAAAGGCAGGGGACTGGAGACCTATATTGGACCTCAACAGACTAAATAGATCTGTCAAGAAAGAGAAGTTTTGGATGGTCATGCTTCAGTCGATGCTTCCCTTTTTAGGGAAAGACAATTGGATGTGCTCGATAGATCTCCAGGATGCGTACTGTCACATAAAAATGGCCAGACCATCCTGGGATCATTTGCGTTTCCGGCTGGGAGCCAATCATTACCAGTTTTGAGCCCTGCCCTTTGGTCTCACTACAACCCCAGAGTGTTCACCAAATGTATGGCAGTAGTCGCAGCAAACCTGAGACGTTTAGGATTCCAGGTGTTTCCGTACCTAGATGATTGGCTCCTCACTGCCACCACCAGGCATCAACTCATTCAAGCCAGGGACACCACTCTTTCACTCTGCAGTCAGCTGGGGATTACGATAAACTCAGGAAAATCTGCCTTGTCGCCATCGCAACATACCGTTTTTATCAGAGCAGAATTGGACACCACCACCACGCTGAGACTTCCAGTAGAAAGAGTCTTACTACCCCGTCAGTAGGTCCGCAATCTGATATCCAAAAACAAGGCTTCAGCATCAGAAGTACTAAAATTGGTAGGCATGATGGCAGCTGCAGTTTTGGCCATACCGCTGGGTTGCATGCACATGCAGATTCTGCAGTGGCTTTTGTTCACTTAGTGGTCTTACCAAGAACTCCCAATGTCTCACCTTATAATGATCATGAACTCATGCAAAAAGGATCTTCAGTGGTGGTTGACCTCTCTTCATGTCACGATAGGTTGTCCTTTTGTTCTACCCCCATCAGCGGCCACTGTGACCATGGATGCTTCCTTGATAGGGTGGGAGGGGCATTTTCAGGAAAGAACAGCCCAAGGCACATGGACCGATCAAGAGACACATCTGCATATCAATGTCATAGAGATGAGAGCAGTACTTTTTAGCATTGCAGTTCTTCCAGGACTCACTTTTCTGGGTATAATTGCGATTCAGACAGACATGTTACTGGTCTGGTACTTGAACAAATATAGGAGGAACCAGGTCCTATCCCCTTTGCCGTGAGGCCCTAAGAGTATGGCAGAGGGCTATATCCACCCAGTGCTTTCTGTTAGCAATGCACATCCCGAGGAAATCCAATGTGATAGCAGACAAGCTGAGCAGAGCAATTTTGTTGCTTCACAAGTGGTCCCTCAAGAAAGGAATAGTGGACAGGATATTCCGCAGGTGGTGCCAGCCTTGCTTTGACCTTTTCACCAGCCACATGAGCACAAAATGCAGAAACTACTTTACCCTGATTCCCCCTCTGGGAGAAGCCCCAAGGGACGCACTCGTACATGATTGGCCTCCGGGTCTCCTCTATGCATTCCCACCAATCCCATTGATACCCAAGGTAGTACAGAAAGCAAAAGCCCTGTGAAGAACCATCATTGTAATAGCCCCTCATTGGCCTCGTCAGATTTGGTTCCCCTTCCTTTGACTTCATCTTTTGGAGGACCCTTGGATTCTGGACCCAGTTCCAGATCTTCTGACGCACTCATCGGGGGAACTTCATCCCTCTCTTCAGTCCCTGAAACTGACAGCTTGGCTGCTCCAATTCCCATCATAGCCAGGTTCCATAACCTTTCTAATGAGACAAAACAAATTCTCATATCCTCTCATAAATTGTCTACGAGGAAGCTATACCTTAGCAAATGGAAAAAATTTTCTATATGGGCCTCTCAAAACACCATTGATCCCTATCAAGCCTCTATGACCTCCATTTTAGAGTTCTTGACTATGATTTTCAACAAAGGAGCTGCAGCAGCAACAGTTCATGTTCAACTTGCCATTTCTAATTTTCACCTTGGATTTGAAGGATTGAACATTGTGTCAAACAAACTATCCAAAGCCTTTCTCAAAGAGACCTTTCATCTCATACCACCTGTGAAATCTCCCTATACCCCATGGAATCTAAATTTTATGCTTTCTCGTATTATTCTCCCCCCCATTCGAACCAGCCTCCTCATGTGACCTCAAATATTTGTCATGGAAGACTATCTTTTTAGTAACTATCACTTCTGACCACAGTGTGTCAGAGCTTCAAGCCTTGTCCATTAAGCCTCCTCATTTGATTTTCCATGCTAATAGAGTCTCACTTCGAACTAACCCCTCTTTTTTGCCTGAAGTTTGCACTGAAGCAAAAAACCCTTTTCTGTCAGACTTCCTGTAGATAACATTTGTGCAGCAGCCACTTGGTCAATACCTCATACCTTTATCACTCCTTACAAAGTTGACAGGGCCTCCTTTGGGTCTACAGTCCTGAAGAACATACTCCCGTGAGCCACCCGAGATAGATGGTGCTTGGGACGCAACCCATCTGTAAGAATGAAAGGTGAGATAGAACAACTTCACATAAAGAAGTTATGTACTTACCATAACGTTCCATGTGAGTTGTTCATCTCGCATTCATTCTTACTTCCCACCCTCCTAACCCCTCCAGGGTTTTTCGAAGACCGAGATGCTGGATTTTTCCTGGTTGCTCAACCCTTCTTTAGCTTTCTCTTACGGGGGGTGATAGAATGACATAATGTATTATTTTACGCAGCAAACAAGATCTGAGGTAACTCTAGGTGCATCATGGGATAGGGACTTGGCCTCGAGCTATCTGAAGACCTCGAGCTTTCTAGTAGGCCGACTCAGAGCCGAGGATCGGCTCTGGACCTATCTGTAAGAATGAAGGCAAGATGAACAACTCAGATGGAACGTTATTTTTTACATCTGTTGTCTGAAGCAAATAACATGGTTTAGTTTTTTTATTATTTAATTAGGTGTGATTCAGTTAGCCTTTTTTGTATATTATTGAAGGCCAGTTGATTTTTTTTTTCTTGGAGAGCAGCAGGTTATCTGATGTACAAAATAGAGTAGAATCATCTAATTGTCTTAAGGTGCCATCATCATTTATTCTGTGTGAGTTATTAATAAAAATATTGTATTGAAGGGGAAAGAGTCCAAGCACAGAACCTTGAGGGATACCTGTGGTGGTATGGAGAAATGGTGAGTAAGTTATTCCATTAGTATGTTGTGAGAAACCATCAAAAACTTTATATTGATCCAGGAAAATGTAAGTTATATATAGCATGTACTAAAGGGAGTATAAACATAGTTACCGGAACCATTGAGCGAGGGGGAGGGACCGTCCCCCCCACTTTTACAAGACAATATGGTCTTATCTAGTCCCCGTAGCAGTAAAAAAATTAAGCATCTTGTTTTTACCGAGGACCAGAAAATGCATGCGTGTCTCGTCTGCATCAGCAGATTACTTGGGCATGAAATTTTAAGCGGTCTGCGTTGCGGATTACTTAGGCGTAACATTTTAAACTGCCTACCTGAAATGTAGTGGTGTGTGCTTGGTTAGGAGAGTATGCTGCTCCTTCAGGGATCGTGTTTTGGGTGCTTCAAGGAGTTTTTGGTTATGAGAGTATGCTGCTTCAGGGATCATGTTTATGGTAAGATGTTTAAAATACATGCTGCTTCAGGGATCGTGTTTCTGGTTGGGGGATTGTGCTTCTGATATATGCTGCTGTTTCACTTTCTGCTGGGGGGATTGTGTGCATAGATGTTTCAGATCTATATGCTGCTATATAGGGATTGTGTGTTTAGATGTTTCAGATATATGCTGCTATAGGGATTGTGTGTGTAAATGTTTCAGATGTATGCTGCTGTAGGGATTGTGTGTGTATATGTTTCAGATGTATGCTGCTATAGGGATTGTGTGTGTTAATGTTTCAGATATATGCTACTGTAGGGATTGTGTGTGTAGATGTTTCAGATATATGCTGCTTCAGCCTTCAGGGATTGTGTGTGTAGATGTTTCAGATATATGCTGCTTCGGGGATTGTGTCTGTACGTACATACACTTGCTTTTGATGCAGAAGGCTGTGGATTCTACTCCCACAGTATGCAGATGGATGACTGATACTGTACTGTGCTGTACTTTAAAGGCAGTGGATGCTGCAGTCCTGTGAGTGCCCTCCTCTGGAGGAGTTACCTAGTAACTATGAACCTGTTAACAGTTTGCCATCCATTCCCTATTGCAATATTACTAGCTTATCTTTTTTTTTTTTTAATGTAACATATGCAATTTATTCTTCAAGAGTTACAGACATTTTATTTGTAGATGAAACAAAATATAAAGTTGTCTGCTATTAGCAACCTCCTCATTAGTTACAGATCCCTTTATTGTAGAATTATTTAGATGATTTTACTCAGAGATTTTGCATATTTACTGATATTGGTGGATTGTAATGACAGAAGTTTGAATGGCCTTTTATGGTTGAAATTGTCTGAAATTGGTAGTTTTAATCATTATTGGTTCATAAATTTTGTTTCATTGCTTACTAGAAGACTGTTCAAAACTACAAATTTAAAACATATTCTAACAAGTGGTGCTGTATTATACAAGGAATATAATTTAATAAAATCAGGAAGGTACATATATGCATGTCCCTAAAAATGTGTGCAAGGAGCCTGTGATTTAAAAACGAACCAAAGGTAAACGTAATCCTCCACTGGCTAGATGCATTTTCTTTGAATGCAAGTTTTAATGCCATTTCAATGAATGTGAGTTTCAAGGGCAGAGAAGTTTACTGCTCATGCAGTCTGTTTTCATTGCAAGATTGTATTGTTTGTGTATCAAATGGCTCAGTGTTTATGCTATTTTATTTCAATTTCTGTAATAATTGTAGAAGTAAATAAGAAAACAGTATGCAGGCTGACAGGTTCGAACAGTGTTGATGGTAACAGAAGTGAAATAGCCAAGTAATGTAACACTGGAAAGGGGGCTACTGCTGGAGCGGCAGGGGGTTACAAACTATCCATTCAAGTAAAACAAAGCTCATCCTTGTCCATATTCAAATGCAACTTGGATCTAAGGATGAGTAATAGAAAATGTACTCCAGGATTGCCCTTCGTGCCACTAATGGATAGAGGCAATTTCCAAATGCTGCATCCTTTATGTAGGTCCCCTCAAATTATCTATGGTATGGTCAGTATTTTCACTAGGGCCTAATGTACAGTTATCAGCCATGGGATAGGTAAGACCAATCAGGAAATATTAATTCAAGCACCAAAAGGGAAACTGGCTAAGCTTAAAATGTCCTCTAAGTGAACCTTTGTTGTGGTAGTAAATAGTTTTTAAAAAATTGCCGTTTTTAGATCATTAAGTGCCCCCTCTTACTCTCCGCCTCCCCAGTCTTCAACAGCTTCCACCACCTTTGCCACATTCTTTTGTTAAGAAAGAGCATTTTAAGAAATGAATTAATCAATTAGAAAGCTGCAACCTTACTCTCTATGTTGATAGTGCGTCAGTGTTTCATGAATCAGTCAGTGCAGTAGATTTAAGGGGGAAGAAGTATTTTGTACTGTTTGGATAAATGTCAAACCCATAGAGGTCAAAGTTGATACAGGTTCCAAGTGCAATGTTATGTCAACAGAAACATTTGCTAAAGTGTGTCATGGTGAAAGGCTTCATTTGGCAAGGTGTGCGAAGCTTGTTGCTTATGGAGGTGAAGAATTTCAAACTGAAGGCTAGGTAGTGCTTTCATGTTACTCTGCTGGAAGATGCTCTGACTTATTATTTTATGTGGTCAAGAGGCATGTCCAGTCATTATTAGGGCCATACCTCTCAACCTGGAACCATCAAAAGTCTGGACAAAGACCCCAAAAATTAGGTACAAATATGTACGCTGATTAACATAACATGTGCATACGTAATTATGTAGCCCCACCCACTGTAATGGGATTATGGGTTACCAATTTTCAAGCATAAACTGAAGAACAGGCAACCAAAATAGGGCTCCACAGTCCAGACCCTGTAGTAAATGTAACCATTTTTTTGAAATGTGTAGCAATGATGTTCACTGGGAAGGGAGAAGATGATGAACCTTAGTATTTTGTTTTTGATGACTTGCAGTATGTGGGCTTTGTGATAAAAGTAGGGCATTTAATGGTAGGCAATATTCTAATCTTAGCTAAAGAATATTATAGTTTGCTAGAATCTCCAAACATCATTCTCTATGGCCTACTGATCAGTGGTGTAGCTAGAGTTTGTGCCCTCAGGGCTATCTGAGTTTGCCACCCTTCCCCCCCTCACAAAATAACAGTCGAATGGGACCCCTCATACACAGCCCTCCCCCTGCAGCCATTCTAATGTCCCATTACTTTGCTATTTTGCCCCACTTACCATAAACACTGTAATGTGCATACTGCTTTAATTCTACAATGATTATTTGGATTTAATTTAAAAATTTTATTTTACATTTTGTAGCACAAACAGTAATAGACATCTGCTAAACAAAGCAATACAGTCTTGCAATGAAAATAGATTTAGCATTAAACCATCTCTGCCCTTGAAACTCACATTCATTGAAACAGCATTGAAACCCACATTTAAAGAAAATGCATCTGTCCAGTGTCGGATAAAGATTACCTTTGGGCTGCTTTCAAATCATATGCCCCTTCCAAAACACACATTCTTTGATACACCTTCCTGATTGTATTAAATTATATTTATTGTATAATACAGCACAGTTGTTAGAGTGCATGTTAAATTTGTTTAGAACAGTTTTCCAGTTATCAATGAAACAAAATGCATGAACCAAAAATGGCAAAACTGCCCAGTTCAGAACATTTCCATCATAAAAGTCTACTCAAACTTCTACAATTCACCAGTATTAGTAAATATGCACAATCTTTGCAAAAGTAAGTGATCTAAATAATTCCACATTAAAGAGCTCTGTAACTAATGAAGAGGTTGCTGCTAGCAAACAACTTTATATTTCATTGTTTCATCTACAAATAAAGTGCCTGTTGCCCTTGAGGAGTAAATTGCCTATGTTACATTAAAAAATAAGCTCATAATATTGCAAGAGAGAATGGATGCCAAACTAATAACAGTGTCATGGTTACCAGGTATCACCGCCAAAGAGGACATTCGTAGGACTGCAGCATCCACCCCCCCCTTTAAAAGTACAACACAGTACAGTATCAGTAATCTATCCATATACTGTGTGAGTAGAACCCACAGCCTTCTGCATCTAAAGTAAGTATTCTACCTGTTGTAAATGAAAAAAGTGAAGCAGAAGCACCAAAATTGTAACTAGAATCCACCTTATAGGTCCTTCAGAAAACCGAAAATACGAGGTTTGTTTAAAAAAAAGGTTTTAATGCACATTCCACAAACTGCATAGACACAAATGCAGTTTGTGGAATGTGCATTAAAACCTTTTTTTAAACAAACCTCATATTTTCCGTTATCTTAAGGACCTATAAGGTGGATTCTACCTGTTGTGCTACTAACACAAATACACTTGGCATAAGTAGCACTAAACTTCTCTCCCCCTGAAGAACTATGCAGCACAAGAACTCTGGAAAAAGCCAAAATTTATTGGGTGGGCAAAGGCCCCAACTTGAGCCACATTTTAAACATTGCTTGCATAATCTTAGAAAGTTGCTAGACTACAATGGTGTGTGTTACCATGCGTTTCCTGAAAGACAGGAAGACTGAAACGTAGATGGGTATCATTATTTAGTGAATTCAGTTCTCACTGGTTTGCCAGAAAATTACAAATTTTACTTTGGACAGTTGAGAACTCACACACACACACACACACAGATACAAGTTTCTAGCTACCACCAACAATAAATGCGCACACACAAGGTTCTAGCTACCACCAGCAATAAATGCACACACACAAGTTTCTAGATACCACCAGCAATAAATGCACACACACACGTTTCTAGCTACCACCAGCAATAAATACACGCACACAAGTTTCTAGCTACCAGCAATAAATGCACACACAGAAGTTTCTAGCTACCAACAATAAATGCACATACACAGATAAAGTTTCTAGCTACCAGCAATAATTGCACAGCGTTACTAATCTAACGTTTCTAGCTACCAGCAATATGCACATCTTTGCTAATCTAACTTATCTAGCTATCAGCAATAAATGCACAGCATTACTAAAGTTTCTAGCTACCAGCAATAAATGCACACTGTTACTAATCTAAAAGAAGAAGTATGATTGCAAGCTAAACGTGTCTGAGCAGTTACAAATCAATAGAGCTGGTACCAGATTGCAAACTAGCTATGAGCAGGAATTAAAGCAAATAAGGGTGAGAGGTCAGTTTTATTTAAGGGAACAACAACAGAAAAATTATATACTGTAAGAGAGCTCCTCTTCCAGGTAGTTAGATAAGTGGACATTGGTCCTTCTTTCAAAATGTACTGAAAGTGCTTTGGTGTAGGAAGTTCACATTCAAATTGCACAGTACACCTTAAGTGTTGTTTACTCTAGGGCTTGCATTAACAAACATTCAGGAGTTTGGCACACTAATTTAGATTGCAACGGCATCACTCAGTGCTTCCTTTTGAAAACGTGATTTATGAGGTCTCCGTTCCTTCCAGTGCTGTCAGTCCCCTTCTAGGAGGAAATTCTGTTAATAACAACTCACTCAGTATTCTTTACAGTAATAATTGAGAAGACTGAAATGAATGTAATTCGTGTTGGTATTCTTCTTAGACTTGAGTTACAATCAGTCCAGTGTTCTCCATTATCACCAGAGTGACTGGCAATCCCAGCTGCCACCTTCTAAACTCTTACCAGGATAAACAAAAAATAATACGTTAACCCGTGATATTATGTATAGCAACTACTTGTACTTTTGAATGCATTAAACTATGAATAATAACATATGGGTGCAAGAATTTGCATTTTACACTATTTAATAAATGTACTATGAAGTTTTAACTCCCATTTCATGGAGATCAAACTAAACCTTTACACCAACTGGCAACTAAGCAATACGGTTGCAAACTAAACATTAAACTTGTCTCTAGAGACTCTAGCTATGAGCAATAAATGCACAGCATCAGTTACTAAATGTAAAATGGGGCGCACACATACCAATACCAGTACCAGGTAGGATGGAATTAAGGAAAACAGCCCAAAGGAGTGCCGCCATACTCTTTTCTTTTGAGCGGCAAAACAAAAATAAAAAATTAAGGTCTGTCCCTCCTGAAAATGACTATTAAAATAAATAAACTGTGGGAAAATTGGAAATTTAAAGGGGACACTCGGGAATTCGTGGCACCCCAATTTTTTGCCCTCAAAACTGGCATTTACCGAGGAATTTGGTATGGTTGAGAGGTATGATTAGGGTTCAGAGATGGTCTGAAAATGGGACTGCTTTCATTTAATGAGGAAGTCCACCATGTTAGCTTAAGACCACTACTCTAATTTCACCCAGTACATTTTTTCTACCTTGCACAAGTGTATAAATGCTGAGCACGTGCGAGCCTGAGTGCCATTTTGTAGTTAGCTGTTGAGATGTAAGCATGTATGTATGTTAAGCTCTGTCTGTTAACCAGTTTGTTTGCATTGTATGATGTTGCTATCCATCCTGATGTGTTTCTATGTATTAAAACATCTGAACCAAATACCCCGCCTGCTTGTCATCTATGTTAGAGAAGGATGAGGGATATTAAGGATGTTTGCAATCATGTAAAATAAAGTGAAATATTTCTCTTGGCCTACAGTGGCTGTTACTTATCACTACTGCTTATTAATAAACAGTATTGTGAAAGTGTCTGGATGATAATGATACATCTTGTTCCTCTATGCTTGCATTCTGATTTTCTGCAGTATTTTTTTTTTGAAAAATATGAACGGTAGAGTAAAAAATAACTGAACTACTGCATCTATATGTTACATCAAATTATATTTTCTATTATTTGATACAGAATTCCTCTTGCTTGTGTTTGTTTTTTACCTCTGATAGTTGGTCCTGTTTAGCATAATTCAGAAATTAATTCAATTTGTTGGCCTTTGGAGGTGGTATGAACCCCAGACAATATGGAGATACCAGCACAGTTACTATTAGGCCTATAGGCATGGTAGGTGCAAATCCAGGTATAGAAGGGGTTCTTTCTATATGTTTAAACCATATTTCAGTAATTTCACAAATTTGGATGTCTTTCATATGCAGAAGCAGTTACATAACGTAGGCCAGGGCAGGAAGGGCAACTGCCCTGGACACCAAGTGTTGGGGAGGATGCGATCAGCCATCCCTGATCTCTAATGTAATAACAGCTTTTAAAAGCCGGTATTGCATTTGTGGTCAAACCTGAGCCATGCTCTTTTTGTGGTCTAACCTATTGCAACTCATTGCTACATTGTAGCAAGCAGTTTGTTGCATTTTAAAAATAAAAAACAAAAGGGTTTTTTTAACACTAAAGCATAAGTGCTATAATTTGCCATAATGAGCAAGCAGGTTATAAACTGTAAAAACTGTATGCAATATTTGTAGCAAGTAGGTTGCTACAGTTTATAAGAAGAAGTGCATGTGTTTTCTTTAACTGTAACCTGAGCGCCTTAGTGCTCCATACTGGCAGGGTATAAACTGTAAAATGTTTGCTAAGTACCATACATATGTTTCAGTTTATACCCTGTATGCATGGAGTATGGAGTGCTACACTACACTGCTTAGGTTTTTACTTTTAAACTGTAACAAACTGCTTGCTACAGTTTAGACCACACAATGAGCGCTACATCGCTCAGGTGTGAGCACATATGCATCGGAGGAGGGACAGGAGGTAGGGCACAGAAACGTGACCTGAGTGGCTGGAGGGTGCAGTGCTGGTTCATGGTACCAGCACAGGGCAGTGGTTGAGCCAGCTGCATCTCTGTGCAGGAAAGCCTTAAAGTCAGGCATTTAGCTGTTGAGACATCAGGCAGAGCAGTTTTCTGTTTACTATGTTTAAGTCTTCTGCTTTGGTCTAGTCTTTCTGCCTACCTCTAACCCTCCCCCATTGAATGATGTGCAGTGATATCTGTACAGTTTGCATAATAGTGCTACCATGTACATGCTTCCATTACCGATCTCTGTATAACCTTCTGCCTGTATTTAATTCTACCATAATGAAACCTCAGGCCTTTCCAGAGATTGCTGGGCAGGAATTAAAAACAAAAGTTCCCTGTTAAGGGAAAAGAGCTAGCCATTGCTAATGGTTAGACATACCTGGCATTAGCAGCACAGATCTGAACTGTCTTCTTTCCTGGAACAGGTAGGCAGTAAAGGCTTTGATCCGCAACATGTACAAGTTCATATTTAATTTGGTGTGAGCATGTCTAAAGTGCATCAAGCACAAATATTCAGTTAGAATTACTTTCATAAATTCATTATATGAGGAGATGTATCTGTGGTGTGTTGAAATATATGCTTTTTTATCCTGTTATAAGTTATAGAATGCAAAAGTAATTCAGATATGCATAAAATATCACCAGTCCTACATACTGATACAGAAAGATGGCTGAGGTTATATGTATGGAAGTGACGCCAAGTTGTCTGCTGTGAATGATGCAGACTACTCATGGTTCTTATTTATATGCCTGAGAGTTAATTCCAGAAATGGTCGCATAATTATGTATACTGAGAAATGTTAATTACAGAAAAACAGTAGTTTATGTTGTATAATCTTTGACTGCATGTTATTACATACAAAGTTTTTATTACCTTTTTTAGAAGTACCAGATGATGGGATAGAGTCTGATGATGAAGAGGAAGAAGATGATGAAGTAAGTGAAATTTTCCAGGTGTCAGAAAAGAGAGCAGTATCATTTTATATAGGTTCTTTTGTAAGTACTTGCTGCCCTTGTGGGCCATTTTAAACCTAGCCAATTTCCCTTTTTGTGCTCAAATTTACCTATCCTTTTGGTTAGCGACTGACCTTACCCATCCCACTGTCATGCATGGGATAAAGCATTCAGAAGCTGCTTCTATCAATTAGCACAGGGGGGCAGTCAATAGATCCAATTTGCACTTGAATATGGACGGGGATGAACTTAGCTTTATGTGGATGGGGAACGTGTTCTAGAGCAATGGTATCTTCTGCAAGATATACCAGCCTCTACCAAACAATTCTGCTGTTGTTGCAGAAGAGGTTTAGATCCCTAGATTAAATATTTCTGATGCCATTTGATTTCCTGATGTGCAGTAAATACACCAGTAGTCAGTTGGAGGATGCCTTGCATGCTAGACACAAGTTCTCTCTTAGCAGTCTGTCAGATACAGAGTATAATGACAGGGCTTTCAGTTGAACCATGTAGGACATGTTGTTTTGTTTAAGCCTTGTATTGTTTTAGTAAGGTATATGTTTGGGCATTTCATTTGTTGCATGTGTCTGGACTGATAAATGCCAGAAGGGGCATTTTATTCAATGAATGGCTTAATGAGGGCTGAGTAAAGTGGG
This sequence comes from Protopterus annectens, assembly GCF_019279795.1. Lineage (NCBI taxonomy): Eukaryota > Metazoa > Chordata > Ceratodontiformes > Protopteridae > Protopterus > Protopterus annectens. The sequence continues at coordinate 984,560,158 of NC_056734.1, read as the reverse complement.
GTAATGACATTCCTAGATCCAGACACAATTCCTTTGTTCATAAGTTGTGCATTGTTAGAGAGTCCTTCTTACAACAATGGACACTTGTTGGTCACAAGTTAATTCATTTCTTGACAGTAATGAAGTGATAAAGGTGGTTTTGAAGCTTGCAGAATTTGAAGGGGATATACATAGGGAGAGCAGCATTTGAAAATGTATAAAATGTTAAGTTATATTTTCTCAGTTCATTAACATTGGGATAAATATTACATATTTGTTTACATTACCTGTCAATATTCATAATCAAATTTAAGCTTAATCATAATCACACTGTCCAGCAAATTTTTACATTTGAAAATATCTTTCTCATTCATTAGGGCTTGAAGTAATACTTTCCGTCATGCTACTGCTCAAACAAGTTACATTTATTAAATATAAACAATCAAAACAGCTCACTAGTATGGTAAATAATTATTAAAAATAGTGTTTCTGGTATCATATGTTTTATCTACCTGTGAAGAAATTTTTAGAAAGGAGCAATATATGTATAACATCCAAACACATTTCTAAATGCATATTATAAATCGTAGTTATCTAGCCTTAAAAATGCCACTATGCTAAACTTATTGCCATAATTTTAATTTGTTACCTGGGTTCAGCTTTCATTACATAGTTGCCATGGCCAGTCCACATTTAGTAGAATGATCTACTTGAACTTTTAGGTATGCGTACTACTTTCCTGTTTAATGTGCGTTGCTAAAGGTTTCTTTTATAGTATCATTTGTAATATCCCTGTCATGCTTCACTATCCATTTTTGAAAGGGCTTTAATAGTCCTTCCACAGAAAAAGGAACTCTTGTGCATTGTGCACTTTAAATTACATGTTAAATGCTATGGTTGCAATATAGAATCACATTCAGTTTCAACCAGAAGGAAAACTTGCTGTTAAACAATAATACGACCTTTATTGTAAGCACATGACACACATAGACTTCGTAACAGCAACGTTACTAAGCGAAAAAAATAATAACTTTCCAGCAATAAACTAACTGAGCATAAAGGAGAGCCCAGTGTGTTGCTGATCAAGCGCTTTCATCCACCATACTGTGGATTTCATCAGGATCAATTAATCAATTAACTATACCTTTTTAAATCTTTTTTGGCGCCAAACTCCATTCAAGCAATACTTAAGTGTCTATATATGATATAATATAATAGATAATAAATACAAATGACATTCAAACTGTACATGTCAACAAACTATTTGATTTATACAAACTAAAAGGAACCTGAATATTCATTACCTCATTGTGTTCCAGTACATACTTTCTATTCATTTAAAATTCACTGGGGATATACTTGAATAAAATACTATACTATTATTTGTAAAAAAAACAAATTGCCTGATCACTAATTTAAAATAATGAAATGTTTTCATTGAAAACAATTGATTTAAAAATAAAACATAACTTCAGTCATATAATTAATTATAAAAATATAAAGTATATATATATATATATATATATATATATATATATATATATATATATATATATATATATATATATGCATGTAAAAAATACATATATACAAATATATAAAAAATATGTATATGAAATATATATAAATGTGTGTATGAAAATGTGTTAAAAATTCATACCTTGAGGGAAAACTATATCAATGAAAGTATATGTACTGATGAATCTAAATGTTCTTCTCCATAGTGTTTGTGTCTAACGGTCCCTTTGTCCTTGGATATTAGCACATACCACTTAACTCAAACCAGAGAATTCTAAACTTAGGGAATATTAAATTAATAATATATAATATGTAATGTATGAAGAATATTCTGCTAATACTACCTATTATAACATATTTTGTAAAATAGGTTTGATACTTATATATTCCTTTAGTCCAGGTAAGGTAGACGCATCCATCAATATTTGCCATTTTACCTCTTTTTCAGATAATAACACCTTCGTATTACCTCCCCTAATACTTTTTTGCACTTTGTCAATAATAGCAAATTTAAAACTGTGACTACTGTCAGTAGCTTCTATATGTCTAAATAATGCGTTTTTACTATCTTTTCTCTTAATAGCATATAGATGTTCATATATCCTTCTCTTAAAAAATTGTTCGGTCTTACCTATATAGAAGTGTTTGCAAGTCTGGCATATAGCCATGTATATAATATACTTGGTATTGCAATTCCCCCTTCTAAATGTTATTCTGTTCCTATTAATATTCTCTAGGATTAGACTTTCATCCTCATGTATATACTGACAATATCTACAACTACCACATTTTTTGAGCCTATATCCTTGGTGCCTTTTCCATCAAATCTGTTTCTTTCAAATATGTGCTGTAAATTTGTCCCCATTTTATACACAAAAATTGGGGAATCTCCCACTAATTTTTTTACTGTCTCATCTGTCATAAGCAGACTCCAGTATCTTCTCAATATCTGTTTAATAAAAGTCACCTGTGGACTATATTCCAAAATACAAGCGCTTTTAAAATCCATTCCACTTTCCTCTAAATTGATTTTATTATTCACGTATTTGCCTAGTACTGGGTAAAATTTCTTTCCCCATTCTCCTATAACATATTCTTTAACTTCCTGCATGAGTTTAAAGGGATATCCTCTGTTTTAAAACAATCCGCTAATATATTCCAATTCTTCCAGCATTTCACAATATTTAGAAGTCATTCAATACAGTATATCCCTGGGAACGTAACAAGGGAAATTTTAGGAGAAAACATGATAACATTGAGGAGGTAAATGTTAATGGTAATAAATATGGAAATTATGAACAAGGTAGTGATACACAAAAAAATTTTCATAGGAGAAGAGATACCTACACGAAAGGGAATTGGCAAAGGGGATGGAAATGGAGAGAGAACAGAGGAAACGAGGGACAGGTACGCACATACCATCCGAAGGGGAGGGAGAATTACTACAGTTATTAAGTCATGATGACTGTTCCAACAATAGTAGTGTAAATTTTAATTAAATTACTGATACAGATGTAGATGTTAAGAGTATTAAAGAAATCGTAGTTAGTAAGAATGAGTTTAATATTTTTAATTACACCGATATGGAAATTACTGATGAATTCTTCACCCTTTTTACTAAAGGAATGAAATTTATTCCAAGTAATCGATTCAAAGTTGTGGATAGTATTATTGAGATTAAGAAGTACTTAAGAAAAATTAATTTAGCTATCCAATTTAACAACATCAAGGATAGTGGGGAATATAACAGTAATAAGTTAAAGAAGAAGAGCACCTACATGCCTCAAAACCACCCCCACGTAGCAATGTATGAAAAAATGGTGACTATAGAGATACATTTATTAGACAAAAAAATAGGTTATAACAGAAATACAAGTAATTTAAATGAGGAAGAACTAAAGTTAATACAGTATTTGAAAAATGATACAACGGTACGTGTAATGAAACCAGATAAAGGGGGTGGGATAGTTTTATATGATCAGAATTCATATTTAAACAAAATGTTTGATATTTTAGTGGAATCAGGTAATTATACATCCATATCATTGAATGAGATAAACATAGGTTACAGACGGATAGACATGTACCTTGAGGAAGTATTGTTAGATGGTAGGGTTGATATTGGAACACACAATTTTTTAACAGTGGACCATCCTACTTTAGCCACAATTGCGGGGATTCCCAAAGTTCACAAAAATATAATAAACCCACCTTTTCGTCCAATTATATCTGGAAGTAGATCTAAAACTTTCCCTATGGGACAAGCCATTGATACTTGGTTGAAGCATATATATGATAAAATATCTCACTTGATAAAAGATTCCTGGAATTTTTGGGGAAATTTGACTTCTGACTTATGGAAGGAAGGATTAATTTTTATTACCATAGACGTGATGGATCTTTTTTCGTGTATCCCTAAGAATGAAGGATTGGATAGTTTTTATGATCGTATTAGACGCCATTCCAATTTAAAAGGGGATCGTATTAATTTCATTATGGAGCTTATGACCATTATATTGGAGCACAATTACATATATTTTGAGGGCAAGTATTACAAACAGACACAAGGTGTTGCTATGGGGGGCCGCCTGTGCTCCAATATATGCTAATATGGTCATGTTGGAGTGGGAATCCGAGAAACTATTCAAGAGTGATTATTATAGATACAGCAGGTATTATACAAGATTTTTAGATGATATATTTATTTTATGGGATGGACCCGTAGAAATGATTGAAGAGTTTATCAGATATTTAAACAATACTAGTCAATATTTAAGATTTACCTCAAATTATAGCACTACGGGTATAGCATATTTAGATACATATATATCATGTAAGGAGGAGAGGTTTTCTTCCCGTATATACAGAAAAAACACTTTCTCTAATAACTATTTAGAATTCACTAGTAACCATCCACTAAAGACAAAAAAAAAGCATATTCAAGGGTCAATGTATAAGAGCTGCTAGAATGACTTCTGAATATTGTGAAATGCTGGAAGAATTGGAATATATTAGCGGATTGTTTAAAAACAGAGGATATCCCTTTAAACTCATGCAGGAAGTTAAAGAATATGTTATAGGAGAATGGGGAAAGAAATTTTACCCAGTACTAGGCAAATATGTGAATAATAAAATCAATTTAGAGGAAAGTGGAATGGATTTTAAAAGTGCTTGTATTTTGGAATATAGTCCACAGGTGACTTTTATTAAACAGATATTGAGAAGATACTGGGATCTGCTTATGACAGATGAGACAGTAAAAAAATTAGTGGGAGATTCCCCAATTTTTGTGTATAAAATGGGGACATATTTAAAGCACATATTTGAAAGAAACAACAGATTTGAAGGAAAAGGCACCAAGGATATAGGCACAAAAAATGTGGTAGTTGTAGATATTGTCAGTATAGACATGAGGATGAAAGTCTAATCCTAGAGAATATTAATAGGAGCAGAATAACATTTAGAAGGGGGAATTGCAATACCAAGTATATTATATACATGGCTATATGCCAGACTTGCAAACACTTCTATATAGGTAAGACCGAACGATTTTTTAAGAGAAGGATATATGAACATCTATATGCTATTAAGAGAAAAGATAGTAAAAACGCATTATTTAGACATATAGAAGCTACTGACAGTAGTCACAGTTTTAAATTTGCTATTATTGACAAAGTGCAAATAAGTATTAGGGGAGGTAATACGAAGGTGTTATTATCTGAAAAAGAGGTAAAATGGCAAATATTGACAGATGCGTCTACCTTATGGACTAAATGAATATATAAGTATCAAACCTATTTTACAAAAGATGTTATAATAGGTAGGATTAGCAGAATATTCTTCATACATTACATATTATATATTATTAATTTAATATTCCCTTAGTTTAGAATTCTCTGGTTTGAGTTGAGTGGTATGTGCTAATATCCAAGGACAAAGGGATTGTTAGACCCAAATACTATGGAGAAGAACATTTAGATTTATCAGTACATATACTTTCATTGATATAGTTTTCCCTCAAGGTATGAATTTTTAACACACATTTTCATACACACATTTATATATATTTCATATACATATTTTTATATAATTGTATATATGTATTTTTTTACGTATACATTATGCATATATATATATATATATATATATATATATATATATATATATATATATATATATATATATATATATATATATATATATATCCTTTATATTTTTATAATTAATTATATGACTGAAGTTATGTTTTTTTAAAATCAATTGTTTTCAATGAAAACATTTCATTATTTTATTATTTTAAATTAGTGATCAGGCAATTTGTTTTTTACAAATAATAGTATAGTATTTTATTCAAGTACACCCCCAGTGAATTTTAAATGAATAGAACGTATGTATTGGAACACAATGAGGTAATGAATATTCAGGTTCCTTTTAGTTTGTATAAATCAAATAGTTTGTTGACATGTACAGTTTGAATGTAATTTGTACTTATTATGTATTATATTGTATCATATATAGACACTTGTTAAGTATTGCTTGAATGGAGTTTGGCGCCAAAAAAGATTTAAAAAGGTATAGTTAATTGATTAATTGATCCTGATGAAATCCACAGTATGGTGGATGAAAGCTCTTGATCAGCAACACGCTGGACTGTCCTTTATGCTCAGTTAGTTTATTGCTGGAAAGTTATTATTTTTTTCGCTTAGTAACGTTGCTGTTACGAAGGCTATGTGTGTCATGTGCTTACAAGAAAGGTCGTATTATTGTTTAACAGCGAGTTTTCCTTCTGGGTGAAACTGAACGTGATTCTATGGTTGCAATATACATATACTGGGTAGGCATAACCAGTCACACGCAAACACACACACTATACATGTACATACGACCCCTTAAAGACATAACAGTGTTTCAGCAATATGGCTTCTGAATGACCATGACTTTTTACATCCTTATGGGTACTTCAAGCTAATTAAGCCAAACTGAACTAGCTGTACACATTCATATTTTAGCCTATTCACTGATATCCTCAATAAAATAATTAGAAACTCACCTTAAAATTAAGCCTGATGTTCTTAAACATCATGGTGCCTGCAAAATATCCCAAATAACATCTAAACCAAAGGATGGAAAGGTCAGACAGACACATCATTCAGTAAAAACTGCAAAAAAGACATAGTCAAGCTATAATCTTCACTGGGTAATAACTTAAAACCCTCCTGTAATGGAGGTATATGGGATATATTTAAATGACCTGTTGAGGACATAACAGTTTTGTAGATACATGGCTACTGAAAGCCAGTAACTTATTTTTTACGTCTTTATGGGTACATTTAAGCCAGTAAAGTCAGACACCAAGAACTGGAGACGTACATTCTTCTGCCTTTTTACTGATCTCATCAGTACAGCATAAATGGATTGTTTGGCTTAATGCATATGCGTCCTAAATAAAGTCCAGTCTTGCTATCAGAGATAGCTTTGCTGTAGGTCCAGCTACAAAGACTCCGTATTTTCTAGTAAAGTACTAAAACTTTACCAGGTTTGTTAATTTTATTTAAATACATAATTTGAACCCATTCCAGGAAGGAAAGACATTGGGATTTGCACAGGTTGTTGTACTTGTGCTAATCTAAAAACTCAAAACTGTGCAGTTTACTGGTTTCCAAACTTAAAACTAAAATCATTGAATAAAATCAAAGACCCAGACCACTGCATAATAACCTTTATTCAAGCTTAAACAGTTTTGCCTGTTTAGAATTGTGCATATTTTATCAGAACACTAAAGTTAATTAAAATCAGATCTGATGTTGTTATTTTCATTCACTCCTCAACGGATGAGTTTCGGATCCAACTCAGCCGCTTCTTCCAGATCTTCAGATCCAAGCTCTCAAGCTCCTCCCTTTACCCATAATGGCTTGTCAGCCTAACCTACCTTAGATCTCATTTGCCACTATTTTGCTACAGATGTGGATCATCTCGCTCTTAAGCTATTGGTGCTTTTTTTTCTGGGTTAAAACAATGAGTTTTTTTAGTTTTTTTCCTCCAGTAGGCTATCAACTGGATTTCTATCACCTTCATCCAGGAAATTTCTTTCTTTAGTTGAGTCCTTTTTTTCTGTCCTCTCTGACTTTTACTGAGACCACAGTATATGTTCTCTGTGTTTCACTGTTGCAGTCCTGACTATTGGGATTTCCTGCTCTGAAAGCCCTCGGTTGGCCCAATTACCAGAGAAAAATTTTCCGGCTCCCAGGATGGCAGACACTCAGACTGACATCAGTATGCTAAGGGATAAAGGTAGCCAGCCTGCGTCAGAACACCAGTCTTTTCTTGCCACGGAAGACCTGAATCACCAAAGCAGGTTTCAAGTGCGTTGGTCGGTCCATACCAGAGAGAAGCGTCATCGGACAGATAAGTACCCTGTTGGGGAACCTTTCCTTTCCTTGCTCATGTCAGAAAAAGTCAATAATTGTCTCCATTTTGGTAAACAGATCCCATACAGAGACTTTCAATCCCTTTGTGTTACTTGACTAGGCCCTGGTCATGACATTGCTGTCACTTTTGTATACATTTTCATACTAGAACTATCAGGCATAGGGCTGAATTTCTTACAAAGTTTCTTAGCCAACAACTTGCTCAACCATCGTTTATGGCATCTGTCGGTCATACCAGATTTGATCTGCCTAAGCACAAGAAAGATAAAAACAGAAGCATAGGCCTTTGGATGACAGTCCATCTCTGGCTGACTGTCCTTCCAAGCTTGCAGTTCTTGAATAAGGTGAGGTGCCTTCACAGGCCCCTTCGCTTCCAGAACTGATGAATCAGGCCCATGTCGAGACCTTTTTAGAGTCCAACATGCCATTTGTCCCATCTACTTCTACACAAGCCTTCGACAACAGCTTGTCAGTTGGGTCTAGTACCGCTGAGCAGGTCTTGGATAATGAAGAGCATGCACACCTGGAGACTTGGCAGTGAGGCCTCAGCCCACTACAGCTCTGGTGCATTTTCAGGATCCTCAAGAGACAGGCATGAGGGGACTGGACACTCCTACTCCTAAAGCTTTAGCCACTCCTAGGAAGCCTTCTGTACCTAGGCCTGCAGTTAGGCCTTCTGGCTCAGCTCCTCAAGGTTCTCAGCAGGACCTTATCAGACTGGCAAAAGATGATCTTTCTCCTGTAAGGTCTAGACAAACTGTTGCCACTGATAAGAGGAAAAGGGATCAACCTTCAAACATTTATCAAGATCTTGCAACTATAATATGTTCTTCACAACTCCACCACTTCACCAAAGCATATATAAAAAAAAAAACAAAAAAAGACAGAGTGTTGCTGCAGAAGCGGCAGTTGGTGCTAAGTTGGACTCATTTGATTTTACTAATGTAAGTAGTAGTGCGTTTCAAGAACCAGATCCTTTAAAAATAATTAATTTATCAAATATGCAGTTATGCGGTTCAGCTATTTCTCTGCTAATAAAGGGGACAAAATTTGTGCCTTTTAAGGTGCCTTCATTGGCTGATGTATTAATTGAAGCTAAAATGTTTTGTTGAAAATTACATTTCACTGTATTTTTTGCTAAAGATAAAAATGTTGTTAAGGATGAAGTCAATTTAAATGGGGATGATTCCCTTTTGAATGTTTCTATTTATGATACCCCTGGTGATGAAGAAAATACTTTTGTTCATGATTTTGAATGTGATGTTTCTCTAAACAATGAGTTTGTTTCTGATGGTGGGGGGTTTTCTATTGGTTATGAGAAATTGTTGGTTCCCAATTTACCTAATGTAAGTAATTTCATGCCACCAAAGCTTTCATCTGCTGTAATTCTCTTGGAGCAAATGTTTTATAGGAGAATTGAACATGACTACCGAATGTTTGTTAATGGTAAAAAAACTTTTAACATCACCAAGTGTGAGTAGGAAAGTTTGAATATGTTGAGGGCAAAATTGACTGATTATATGTTTAGGCAGGCAGACAAGGTTGGGGCAATTGGGTTCTCATGAATAAGCAAGAGTATAAGAAAATGGTTTGTGATTTGTTGGATGTTATGGAAGACTATATCAAACGTAATCACAACCCAGTGAATGAATATAATACAGAGTTGCTTGATATTTTGGAAAGAGGAGAGCGTTTGGGTTTCCTGACCAAGGAAAATGTTAAAATATTGTATATTGTAAAGCCTGTTGATCCAATTTGTTATGCACTGCCTAAGATACATAAGAACATAAGCAAACCACCTGGTAGGCCCATCATCTCAGGGGTAGGTTCGTATTTACAAAATGTGGGTTTGCTTTTGGATTCTTTATTGAAGACATACTTAAGTAAAATACCTGCCCATGTTAAAAATACTGAGGAGTTATGTAAGGTGTTTAATGCAGTGGAATGGTGTGATGATTGTTATTGGGTTGCTGCAGATGTAAATTCACTTTACACTAACATTCAGACCAAATGGGGTCTTGATGCCATTTGGAATATCATGCGGGATAGGCCAAAAACTGGTTTTGTCATTCGGTTGCTTGAATTTTCCCTTACTCATAATTATTATAAATTTGATGGTGATGTATTTTTGCAACATAAGGGTATAGCTATGGGGCCTCTTATGCTCCAACGTATGCAGTCTTGTACATGGGGTATTTTGAAAAATTGTTCATCTATAGTACTGAGTTTTTCAAAAAACATGTATTGATTTACAAGCGGTTTATAGATGACCTTATTTTTTTATGTAGGGGTGGTGTTAGTGAATTTGATCACTTTTTTAGTGGGTTAAATTCAAATAGTCATGATTTAAAGTTTTCTATGAAAAGAGATGAATCTTGCATTCAATTTTTGGATGTAGTACTTTATGTGGACAATTGGAATAAAATTCAATATAAACCATTTAGGAAGGATACATCAGTTAACAATTTTCTGCATGCGGATAGTATGCATCCTCCCCATTTATTAAAATCATTGCCCCTGGGTGAATTTAAGCGCATCTGCTGAAACACTTCTAAAGAGAGGTTTAAAAAGAAATTTGTGAGGGAAGCTAATGATAGGCTGGTTAAGCGAGGTTACAAGGTTGAGCATTTAAATCAGGCGTTAAATGAGGCACTGGAAATAAAATCTGGGAAAAAAGCTATGAGTAGCCATAAATTTGTTATGAACAGGGATTCAGTTACCAGTGCCTGTGATGATAAAATGCTCTTCTTTGTTTCTCGATATTCTGTTTTTTCAGAGGCAATGAGAAGGGCGCTTTTGGACCTCTGGTATATAGTTTGTGAAGATGTTACAGTTGGTAACCTATTTCCAAAGTATGGTAGATTTTCATATGGTAGATATGCCAAATTAAAGGATTTATTGAATATGCCTTTAACTAGAGGCCCAAAAGCTAATGTAGGTGTTTCTGCTTGTAGACGCTGCAAGGTATGTAGTTTTATCGAAAACATTTCTGGCACATTTATAAATGGTAGAAAATGTACCTGTAGGGGAATTTTGGGTGTAATTCCTGTGGGGTAGTTTATATTGTGGGGTGTGGATGCATAAATGTAAAATGGTATATTGGTCAAATAAAAAGAGCAGTAAAAGTTAAGATCATGGAACATTTAAGGGATATTACCAATAGAAACTTTAAGAATCCAGTTGCTGAACATTTTGTGAATATCCATGGGGGGAGCACTAGTTCCTTTTTCTTTGTATTTTGGCACAACCTGTGTTAGTTAGGGAGGATGATATGGTGAGAAGTTTGAATGAGTTAGAAAGTAAGTTCATTCTCAACTATGGGACATTGTTTCCTAGGGGTCTCAATCCTGAGGTTAATATATGAAATTTTATTAAAATTATTTTTCATATTTATTAATTAATAAATGTTTGAATTAATGAGACTTTTTATTGTTATGCTTACTTAGTCTATTATAAAGGATATATTTCATAAAAAAAGTTTGTTAAAATAGTTCATTAATCACTTTTGAATAATTTGTATTTAAATGAGTTATTTAAAATATTTAGGATGGCTGTGTTTAATAAAATGTGTATGTATTACTTTAAAAAATGTGTATGCAGGATTTTAAACAAGATGTAATTTTTTAATCACTATTTAATTGGATTAATTGGGGTTTGAACCTATGTATATAAAGTTGGTTGTTTGTACTTGTATTTTGTCTGTTGAAGGCGAGTGGCCGAAGTACCAGTGTGTTAAAGTAAAGGAAAATCAAACAGTTTTGGCTGTGTTTGTACCTTTTTTTTTTTTTGATTTATCAAGATCTCCCTATGCCTGGGGAGGACTCAGACTCAGAAGACTCTAGATCTGAAGAGGGCCCTTCATACAATTTGTATGAGGACTCTGACTCTGAAGAGATCCTCCCTTCTGCCTCCCCACAAGAGGATTTCACCTTTGGGGAAACCCTCCATGCTATGAGACCGCATTTCCAGTTGGAGGCTCAGGATTACCTACAGGCTAAGAAGAGGGTTCCCGGACTTAGCGGAACATACGCCTTTGACTGTCCCTCCATTTCTGGAAGTAGTGGATGATGTCTTCCAGGAATCTTCTTTTAAACATGACACTCTACCCCCTGCCCCTTGAAAAGCGGACAGGTTTTACTGTGTTCAAAAATCCCACAACTTTCTCTACAAGAACCGCTGAGCTGATCCTGAAGTGATCACACCAGGATCTATGGGAGCCAGAGCCCTTGTTAGGTTCAACAAGAAGGTCTATACCTCTTCCACACTCACTATGAGGGCCCTCACCTGCCATTTTTATATGATTAAGCACCAGCAGACTATCATTGACCAACTTAAACCGAAGGTGTCTGCCGTGGAGGACAAAAACCTTTCCAAGGAATGGTCAGAACTTAGTGCACAGGTAGCTAAGCATTCTCTACACTATGGATATGATGCCATGGAAGCATCTTGCAGAGATGCAACTACTGGGTCAGTGATTAGAAGAGCTCCTTGGCTCTGAGAAGAAGCCCTTCCATTCCGGACCATGTTAAATCTAATCTATTAGATGCCACCCTTGTGAAGAATGTTCTTTTTGGCTCAAAAGCAGAAGAAGTGCTGAAAAAGATGGAGGACAAAGCCAAGTCTATGCGAACGGTGGAAGATTTCCTCCAGGTGTAGCCCTTCCTTGGTTCATTAGAAATTTTCATACTAAACACTTGTTCTTTCCTTCCCTTCCTAGAAGTAGCCAGAGGAAACCTCAAAGGGAAAGACCAAGTAGGCAGAGGCAACTCTTGCAAAAAGGCAAACAGTGGACCTCAGAAACCTCAAGCAAGGGAGTTCTAGCCACTTCCAGAGACTCTCAGTACTGTCCCTGCAGGCCTTCATGGTCTCTCTAGATTTAAAGGATGCCTACCTTCACATTCCTATACAGGAATCACACAGAAAGTTCTTTCACTTCACGGTAAGAGCCAGTCATTATCAATTTTCTTTTCTGCCATTTGGTTTATCTCCTGCAACAAGACTGTTCACAAAGTGTCTGGCTCCAGTAATAGCTTTTTGCAGGACCATGGGAATACAAATCTATCCCTTCCTGGATGACTACTTCATACAGTCAACAAATCCCTCCAAACTACTCCAGGATCTCAAATTTACCCAGAACCTCCTGTGTTCTCTGGAGTTCACATTGAACCCCCAGAAGTCCATTACTTCACCAACCCACAGGATTGTTTTCCTCGGGGCCCTCCTGGACACCACTCTACCGAGCCCCCCCCCCCCCGAAAAAGTGTCCTTCCAAAGGATCCAAATGAGAGATCAGATTTCAGAAAGGGAATTCTTAAGAGATTTGGGGTACTTGTCTTCATGGATTCTCATGGTCCCCCTTGCCAAACTGTACATGTGGAATCTGCAGTGGTGCCTCAGGAACATATGGTGCCAGAACTCCCAACCACTAGAGACAGCGATACCCCTCATTCTTTACCTCAAACTGAAGTTTGCATGGTGTGCACAGACTTGTGCCTGCAACCCAGGCCTTCCCTTCATATTCAATACTCAGGGACAGACCCTTACAACTGATGTCTCAGAGACAGCTTGGGAGGCTCACTTCCACAACCTACAAACCCAGGGGAAGTGGGAAAGCAGCATCAGAAATGGACACATCTATTGGAAAGAACTCATGGTTGTACAAAAAGCCCTTATAGCCTTCAAATTTGAATAGACACCAGGCATCCTGCTAGTAAAGACAGAGACACACACCACAGTAATGTGGTACATCAGCAGACAGGGAGGAACACATTTCTATCCCCTTTGCCGTCTGGCAATGCAAATCTGGGAAACAGCACACTCTCTGGGACTGCATCTTATGGCACAGCACATACCAGGTGTTCAGAATTGTTTTAAATTTATTTTATTTTACACTTGTCCGACTGGGACAATGCCCATTTTCAGAGAAGGCCTGGGGAGAAAAGCTCCAGCTTAAGCTTGCATACAAAGTCATCACATCAAGTAATAGAAATTATAGAAAAACAAAACAAAGAAGTGTTAACACATTTACAGGATAACATTTTAAAAAATAAATAATATACATAGTATCAAATACAACAAGACTTTAAACACTTGAATATAAACAAATATATGGTTGAACTTATATATGTGGAGGAACATAACATTAGTTCGGAAATTAAGTAGTGCATAGTTAGTAATACTTCTATGGTGAGCGTTACAGCTAGGTATGTAACTACTTATAGCAAAGTAGTGTTAGAAGGGATGAGTTAGTACGTACAGCCAAATTGTATAAGTAGTGCTAAGTTAATAAATAACCTGGAGTGTTACATGTGCAAAGCCAAGATTTAAATTAGTGTCTTTTGAGAGATATTTTGAAATGATTAAGATTACTTATGGATCTAATACTATGTGGAAGGGTATTCCAACTTTTGGCAACAAAGTTAGAGTAAAGAGAGTAGCCTGCTGTATCGGATACTTTGGTTACTTCGAGTAAGTCTTTGTTAGATGATCGAAGATGACAAATGTTAGAATAGGGTTGTAGAAGATTTTTTAGGGAAGGTACATTGTCAGGATTTTGCATTATTTTGGGAGCCATTATTAATTGGTTGTAGTTCATAACATAACATAGTTCCAGCCAAGAAAGATTTTTGAGGCATTGACAGTGATGGGTTGAATGTGTAGAATCTGTAGCAAATTTGGCAATATTATTGTAACATGATTCTAATTTACTTAGTTCTGACTTTTTGAGGTTGGTAAGTATGGGGGGGGGTGCATATAAGAGTGAGGAGAGAAGGTGTGTTCTAGCTATTCTTGCAGCGTCTGTTTTGTTTCTATACATTGTTCCCATTTTCTTGTGACCCTTTTTGATTGTGTTAGAAATGTGTATGTCAAATTTTAGTCCGTCAGTTATGACGCCTAAAAGTTTTCTTTGGGAATCTGGGAAAATCCTAGTATTATTACTGGCAGTGATATAAAAGTTACCTAGGAGGTTAGTAGGTTTAGATGGATGAAAGCTCATAAGTTTTATTAGGGCTGAGAATGAGTTGTGAGTTTACTAGCCATGTTCCAGTATCAGAGAAGGCTTTTTATGTGACTGTAAGAAGTTGAGTTATTGTGGATGCTGCTCATGTGAGGGTTGAATCATCTGTGTATCGTATGATAGATGCTTGACAGGAGGCAGTAGTAAGATCATTTGTGAATATGCTGAAGAGGAGGGGCCCTAGGATTGAACCCTGAGGGACTCCAAGTGTAACAGGAAGGAGTGGGGATAGATCTTGCTTCCATTTCACAGTTTGCTGGCTGCTAGATAGATAACTTTGAAACCAGTTAACAGCATCAGGGTTGATAGTAAGATTATTCAGAGTGGCCAGTAATTTAGGATGGGAAACTGTATTGAATGCTTTAGACATGTCCAGAAAGACTGAAGACATTATTTTGCCATCATCTCTGAATTTATTTATAGTATTAGTGAAACTTAGAAGAGCTGTAGTAGTGCTATGAAATGGTCAGAATTCATGCTGTGATGATGAAAGGAGATTATTGTTTAGAAGATGTTTAAGAAGTTGAAAGTCGATACATAGATCTTTCCAGAATTTTAGAAAATGGTGAAAGTATAGCAATGGGTCAGTAGTTTGTTAGTTCTGTTGAATTGCCTCCTTTGTGTAATGGTGTAATATATGCAATTTTCCAAATAGCTGGGACATACTGTTCTGTTATAGAGCTGTTTATAAGTATTGATACAGGGAAGGCAATTAACAGCTGCTGTTAATTTTAGATATTCTGATGGCAAGTTGTCTGCTCCTAGTGAAGTGAGCTTCAGCTTCTTTAATACTTTTACAATAGTTTGTTTTGGGACTGTCTGAAATGAGAATGCATCTGCAAAATTGCTTGGATTGTTGGGTGTTGGCATTGTGGGAGACTTGCTATTCTTAGTCAGTGCTAAAACACTTTCAGTGAAAAATATGTTAAAATCAGCAATATTGTTTGTGTTATCAGGTAGGTTGGAGGGGGGAGTTGTGGTTTGGCCTGGATGAAGTAGGTTATTGATTGTGTTCCAGAATTTTTGTGAATTCATTCTGTATTTCCAATGTAAATTAGAGTAGCAGGAGTGTTTGTCTAATAATTTGGTGTTTGGCACTGTTTCTAACTTGCTTGTAAATTGCATGAGTGGCACCTGCATCCAGAGATTTTTCAGACCATAACCCAGTCCCAGGGCCCCTCAAGTAGATCTGTTTGCATCCAAACATAACACAATTGCAAAGATTCTGCACCAGGATCAAACTGGAGATAGCCTGGAAAACAGATGCCTTCTCCCTCCCATGGACCCCAACTATTCATTTATGCATTCCCCCATACCCCTAATTCCTTGGGAACTGCTCAAGATAAGGGAGGAAGGGCCCAAGAGCAATACTGGTAGCCACAGACTGGCCCCAACAGCATTGGTACCCTCTCATCCTCCAGCTCTCCAACCAGGTAGAGTGGATTCTGAGTCAGAGGGTGGACCTCCTCAGTCAAAGCAAGGGAATGGTTGTTCATCCCAACCTGCCGACCCTCAGTTTGGCAGCATGGATAATCCCACAATGGCTACATAGATGCCACCCTAAGTAAACAGGTGCTAGACATCCTCAGGGAGTCCAGAAGACCTAGTGCTAGAAAATTTTACAAAGTCAAATGGAAAAGGTTCTCTCTTTGGTGCAGAGACTACCACCTAGAACCACAGTCAGTTCACATTACCAGTGTCTTGGAATAGCTGACTTCATTGCTAAATCAGGGACTTTCGAAATCTTCATTTAAAATCCATGCTTCTGCCATTTCTGCTTATGTACTTTCATGCACTCCTGTCTTGTCCCACCCACTCTTACGACAGGTTCTTGGGGGGGGGGGGGGTCATACACATTAGGCCTCCCAGAAGGAAGCCTTTGTCTCCATAGGACCTGAGCTTTGTTTTAGAAAAATTAACTTTACATCCCTTTGAACCAGCAGCATCTGCTGACCTCAAGTTTTCTGGCTTGGAAAACGGCTATTTTACTAGCTGTCACCACCGCTAGGAGGGTTTCTGAACTACAGTCCCTCATGGCAGTTGAACCCTTTCTTATTTTTTTACAAGGATAGGGTTTCTCTTGGAACCAGCCCATCCTTCATGCCCAAGGTGATCTTTAAATCCACCCTGAATAAGGCCATCCATCTACCAAACTTCTTCCCCAACTTTCAAAAAAGGGGAGAGAGTTTTGCATTCCTTGGATGTTCACATGCAACTACATTTTTACCTGGGTAGGACAAAAGCTTTGAGGAAAAATGGAGCAGCTTTTCATTACCTTTGCCCCTGGCACAGAAGGCAAACCAGCTTCCATGCTAACTACTTCCAAGTGGATCGCCCATTGTATCTTCTTTTGCTTTAGCTTTCCTGGCAAGGTATCTCCAGTTGGGATTAGATCTCACTCTACCAGGGCTACTGCTACTTCTGCTGCATTCATCAAGGGGGCTCCCATCAAGGAGACTTTAGAGGCAGCCACCTGGTCCTCAGTGCATACCTTCACCAAACACTACCATTTCGCATCCTTCTCCAAGTCTAGGGCAGGGTTTGTCACTGCTATCCTGCAGGGAATCCTCTGTTCATCCTAGCATCTTTCCACCCTCTTTTCTGCTTTGAAAAACTTTTCAATAGTCAGGACAGCAACAGTGTAACATGAATATAGTACAGTTGTGTACACTTACCATATATGTAGATGTTTGAGTGTATTCACAGTTGCAGTCTTTGTTCCCATCCTCCTAACCCCTTAGCTACAAGTATGTGTCTTCTGACAGTGCAACACAGCCAAGGGACCCTTACTTGGCCTCTCCTCCTCTGCCAGAATATCCTCTGGGATAGCTCCAGTCTTCTCAGGGCTCCTCTTATAAAAAAACGGTTTTGTGACACAGGCTGGCTACCTTCATCCTTCAGCATACTGATTTCACAATGAGTGTCTGACAGCCTGGGAGCCAGAAAGACACTTCTCTGGTAGTCGGGCTGACCGAGGGCTTTCAGGGCAGGAAATCCCCAATAGTCAGGACTGTAGCAGTGAGTAAACTTGAACATCTACATTTATGGTAAGTTTACACAGCTGTACTTTTCTTTCAGTACCATTGCTGGTACTGTGGCTTTCTTTCTCTGTCATTTTCCTACCATTTTTTGTGGTATTCTTGACTACCATTATTGGTAGTCATTCTTGACTTTTCCAAAAAAAATGTGTTTTACATAATTTCTATTTCCGTACTTGTAGCTGACATCATAAAAATGCATTTTCTGTGAGCACAAAATACCTAATTCATATGCCCACAGGGGAATGGACCTATTGTTTGGCTGCTGCCCATTCAGATGCTGGCTGTTCAAATTGTGCTGGATTCAACTCCAGTGCACTGATGGACAGACACAATAAACTTGTTTTAGGGTCTTCTTCCTTCCACTTCTTTTTCCTCTACTCCAGCTGGAGCTAAAAACCCTTAAAAAAAAATCTGACAAAGGGAACTCTAACTTGGTTCCCAAGGACAAAGAATCTAGAAAGAGATATCCAGATCCTACATCTTCACCTCTTTCCTCCGAACCACCTCCAAGGATGTCAAAGAAGTCAGATCTAATGACTTTGATTTTGGGTTCAGTGCAGTAGGATTCATCTTGGATCTGAACACTTCTTCGTTTACTATATCTAATACCTTCTCAGCTCCCTTCTCCATATATGCAGGAGTCTCTTCACAAGCACTCGAGGCCACCATCCACTAGCTTCTCTCTCAGGTCTTCCAGATGTTTATCTGAGGCCAAAGTGGATGAGATAATGAAATTCATCAGAGTTGAGATCCAGATGGGGGGTAGTTCTGGCTCTAGCTCCCATCTGATCTGTAAGCCTGCCTGTGACCAGTCCTCCATTAGTTTTTCCTCCTGTGATCTGGCCTGCTGTTTCTGGGTCCTCAGACCCAAGATCACTGGGGGTGTCCTCATTGGATCTGAAGGCAGTTCATTCTTTGATTCCAGTCACTTCCCTGAGCCACCTGTCTGAGTCTTTTGGAGCCAGAAGACTCTGGGAGTGAAGTGGCGGTGCTGGATCTGGGTGACCAGGGTCAACTCTGAAGTTATCAGAGCCATCCCCTGTCCCTCTTAGCTTTGGATCCCAAACCTCTGGTTGGACTCCATCCTTGGGTGGAATGCTTACAGGTTTCAGGGTCAGCAGTATAGGAAATGTCAGCTCAGCGCTACCTCTGGCTTTGGTCTCCCCTAGGCACTTTGCCCTCAAGATTGTGAAGAAGACTTTCTCTTTACCCAGAGAAAGGACATCCCTACCCCCCCTCGGATCATATCACTCTGCCACCTTTGGGTCTTTGCTCTTAACCTTGATCTTCTATTCTGCTGAGAGATCCACCCGTTCAAGTCTCCAGTCAGTCCCCCAGGTATCCCCTAACACTTCTGTTACCTCACCAGACCATCCTAATGATTTGCTCCCTCGGAAGAGGACATGTAAAAAGAGAAGCTTAGATTCACCTTAGGAATCTGTCACTGAGGACACCAATTTCAGTGAAGGAGAAGGGTCCCCCAGATCTGCACATGAAGATGTCTCCTTTGGAGACATTCGTAAACTCTTAAAGCAAAATGTTAGTTGGTCTTCTGATACACCTTCCCAAGAGGTGTCCTTGTTCATGGAAGCTGTCGAGTCTGGCCCGGCTAGACCTTGTTGCAGGGCATGGAAGGAACAGGGTATTGTGGAGCCCATCCCTAAGCATCCAAATAAATTTGTAGCCCCCCCCACAAAGGACAGTACAGAGTGGAGCAAGGGGGGTCCCAGTTGATGCCATGTTTGTGGCAGCAGCCTCTATGAAAGAGCTTGCAGAGCTTTTCTGTCCAGCCCTGTAACAGGGAATTTAGGCCTTAGACAAATTTTGATAAGCATGTTTATGCTTCACAGACCTTTGCTCTGCAATCATTGAATTACTTGGTACATTTGATGAGACTGCAGAGAGATTTGACTAAGGAACTTTCCAAATCTCTTTCTGGATCCATGTCTGTGGAAGACCAGAATAGAGTCTCTTCACAACTGGCCACCCTTCACTCTGTAACCAGCACATCGATGAAGTTGAGTTCCCATGCAGCAGAATGGAGCAGAATGTACTTCACAAGTTGCGAGTTCAGGCATAACCATTAGGAGACATACTTGGATTAATCTATGTGAATTTCAGGAGCCCTTTAAGTCTTTATTCATCAGTGATCATTTAGAATATGCTTTTCTACCCCTCAAAGACTATTTTCCCTAGAATCAGCGAGGAAGTGGAAAGATGAGGTTCCACAAATCCCAGGATCTTTTCCAAGGCTTATGAGGAGATGGTTCTCCCAGAGACAGAGGGGGGAACTTTGACAGAAGATGCCATTTCTGTGGTAGAGGTGGCCTACAGAACCAAGGTTTCTGGGATTCCTTCTTGGATAAAGTCTACCAATGCTCCTGAAAGGTGGCCCGACTGTTGCCCTTTGGAGGCACTCGGGGAAGTTTGTCTTTGCAAAAGATTCCTGGGTGCAGAAAATTATATCTAGAGATTATATTGTACCATTTTCCAAAATTCCCCCAGCAAGAATGAAGAGAATCCCCATTGATTCGGATGGCAGCATTAGAAATACTGAAGCTGCTCAGAAAGAGTCATCCAGGATGTTCCCCCAGACCACACAGGATCCAGAACTACTCAAGATTCTTCTTAGTACCAAAGACGACAGGGGACTTGAGACGCATTATGGATCGTAATAAATTAAACCAATATTTGAAATATTCAAGGTTCCAGATGGTCATTGTTCAGTCCATTTTGTCTGTACTGTGAAAGGATGATTGGATGTGCTCAACAGATCTTCAGGATTAAAGTGAACAGGCACTCCAGGAGATATCTGCATTTCCATCTGGGAGCCAGTCATTACCTGTTCAGAGCTCTGCCCTTTGGCCTCATCACAACCCCCAGGGTGTTCAAATGCATGGAGGTGGTAGCAGCTCACCTGAGACTGCTGAGATTGAGTGTTTCCTTACCTAGACATATGGCGCCCAACTGCCCCATTCAGGCATCTACTTCTACAGGTAATGGACTACTTACTCCAATTGTGTCTTCATCTAGGTGTCACAGTCAATTACAGCAGGTCTCAACTCACATCCTTGCAGAGTCTGGCTTTCATAGGTGCTTGTCTAAACATGGTCACACAGATAACCACTCCTTCACCTGCATGAATTCAGACATTCTGATTCCCAGGTCATGAAAGTGATCTCAGGCACATCACTATCAGCATGACTGATCTTAAAAGACTTGGGGTCTGTGGCAGCAGCTATCACCCTAGTTCCTATAGCAAGGTTTCACACGTGGATTCTGCAGTGGACTCTGTCAATACAAAGGTCTATTTTTCAGCAGCCTTAATCCATCCTTGTCAAGATCACTCAATCTATCAAAAAATATCTTCTTTTGTGACTTCATTCAGGCAAAGTTTCTCAAGGCTGTCCATTTGTTCTTCCTCTAGCCATGGCAATGGTGACCATGGACACCTCCTACCCCTGGGGGCACTACTTGGGAAGGATGGGCCAAGGTACAGGGTCCCCAGAAGAGGCCAAGATGTATGTCAATGTCCTGGAAATGAGAGCAGTCCTCCCAGTTTTGTAGGCCTTTAAAGTCTCTCTCCCATCCACCACTATTGATATTCAGACAGACTGTGTGTATCCTGGTACATCAACAAACAGGGAGGAACCAGATCTCTCCCACTATGTTGAGTAGCAGTGTGCGTGTGACAATGGATGATCTCTTCTGGCCACTTTCTCATAGCAATGCACATTCTAGGGAACGCCAACATGATTGCAAGCAAACTAAGCAGGTGCATTCTGATGCTTCACATGTGGTCTGTCATTATCAAGGCGGCAGAGAGGATTTTCTGTCAATATGAATAAGCCATGCTGTGACCTTTTCGCCTCTCCCTTCAACAACAAATACAGCAGGTTCTTTGTCCTGACCTCTCAAAATGGGGAGTCACAGAGAGATGGTCTAATCCATGATTGGCCCTCCAGTCTTTACTGTGCTTAGCCCCTGGTACCTCTCATCCCCAAATTTCAACAGAAACCTTTTTTAGCCTTGTCAGGTTTGGTTCCTCTTTCTCTGGCCTCATCTTTTACATCTGCCCTGGATACTGGATCCCAATCCAGACCCTACTGTCTTTCCCGACAAGTATGTCATCTGGACTTACTAGACCTCAACCTAACCACATGGTTTCTCCAGTTCCACTGATTCCTATACAGCCCAGACTCTCCTCCCAGTCTGCATTATTTTATCTTATCAAAAAGATTCAACTAGGAAGATTTACAAAAGCTAATGGAAAAGATTTGTGTTCTGGGTCTGTAAAAGAGCTCTGAACCCCTTTTCTGCCCCAATACCAGCTGTACTTGATTTTTTTTCTTCAGTTTTCATTGAAGGAGCTAACATTTGTACTATAAAGGTACAGTTGGTTGCCATTGCAAACTTGCATCTGGATGAAAATAATTTTTCCTTATCTTCTAAATTATGCAAAGCCTTTCTCAAAGGAACTTCTTTATTTAGACCACTAAAGGATCCTACTCCTCCTTGGGATTTAAATATTTTGCTTCAAGCTCTGACCCAAGACTCCTTTGAACCCTAAGCCAGGTTAGACCTCAAGTTTTTGTCTTGGAAAACTAGACAAGTATCCAAACTCCAGACTATGTTTTCCAAACCTCCTTATCTGGTTTTCCACAAAGACAGGGTTTATGGACCACCAAACTGTCTTTTTTGCCTAAGGTAGCTTCTGAGTCTAATGTTTACCAGGTCATTAACCTCTTGGTTTTCTTTCCAGATTTTTCAAACAAGGGAGAGTACATGCTCCATCTTTTGGATGTACATAGACAACTTTTGTTTTATATCAGTTGAACCAAGGATTTCCAGAAGACTGACCAGTTATTTTCATCCTTCTCACCTAGAAATTGGGCATGCTAATTTCTAAAGTTACTCTGGCCAAATGGTTAACCAATTGTATCTCCTTTATCTGTAATAAAAGAGGTTTGTCCTTGCCTAAGCCTCCTAGAGCTTATTCCACGAGGTCTGTGGCTGTATCCTAAGCTTTTTGGTCAAGAACTTTCATATATGACTTTTGTCCAGGTGCCACTTGGCCCAGTGCCCATACATGTAATGCTCATTACAAATTGGATTGGTTTCAAGGAACAGCACTGCCTTTACCACCACAGTATTCTGAAACATCCTTCCATTTAGACCACCCAAGGTTTATCTAGCTGTGGACCCTGTTCCATCAGATGAAGAATGAATGAATATGACAACATCAGATAAAGTTATGTACTCACCATAACATTATGTCTGTGTTGTCCATTTTCATTCTTTGTCAGCATTCCATCCTCCTAACCCCTGTTCCTTTGCTCCAGGTGATACCCAAGAGCAGCAGCCTTAGAAACTGTTGTCCTTGCTTAAACTCCAGCTCCTTTTCTTATTCGTTAATTTCTTGAATTCTCTTAAATTATTGTCCATCAACTCCTATGGACCGCAAACTCGATCTGAGATATATTGGGCTGGTGGGGCATTATGGGTAAAAGGAGGAGCTCGAGAGTTTAGAGCTAAGGATCTGGAAGAAGCTGCCAAATTGGATTTGACACCTATCAGTTGAGAAAGAATGAAAATGGACAACACAGATGTAATGTTACGGTGAGTACATAACTTTTTTTTATTAAATAGCTGCCTTATAAAGTTTCTCTACACTTAATCAAGTCACAATAATTGTTTCTTTCTGAATATTTAGTTCTTAAAGCATTATCAAGAAGAAATATTCTTATGGAGGTGGAAAGCCGTCCTCCACCCCTCATATGGGGGGTTTGGTCTTCCATATCCCTTAATTTACATGTATTAACTGCATAGAGCACCCTGTAATGCATGTGTAACATATGCCAGAATAGATAGCTGGAGTGTTGTAAAGAACTGTATGTCATTTGAATATGAAACTGATTTGCTCAGATGCAGGTGTTAAAAATGTATCAACAGTGGGTCCTGCTGGACAGAAATGAAATACATATGTATGTCAGACTGTATTGTTGTAACTGATGAACTGTA
This sequence comes from Protopterus annectens, assembly GCF_019279795.1. Lineage (NCBI taxonomy): Eukaryota > Metazoa > Chordata > Ceratodontiformes > Protopteridae > Protopterus > Protopterus annectens. Next base: position 984,536,153 of record NC_056734.1, on the reverse strand, counting down.
TAGATTTTAACAGAAGATACTGGAAGGGAATGGGTTAAGCTCAGCCTCGCTAACTTTAAGACAAATAGCCTGAAATTAAATGACTTGGTTTAGACCATAAATATTTTATCTCACAGGTCTGAATGAAACCAGAGACACAATGTCTGTGAGAAGCCTGGGGTGGGGTCCTGCTCTGTTGTCCTTAGTGGTGAACTAATTGCTACCCTTAGGTACCAGAGAATGGCTGGTTAGTTTCTGCAGGAAGGATGGAAGTGTTGGAATTGTTTTACAGTTTTCAGATACTGTAATAAACCTTAGCTAAAGTTCTGTGTGTAGTGAGAGGGTAGTGTGGGAACCACATAATCAGGTAACCAGATGTGATGTCATTCTGTAGCCAGCACTGAAATTGTATTTCAGTACTAGTGAGATGTATGAGGTGTGCAGTCTGTTTTTGGATCTGACAAGACATTCATCTTGCCTTGCTTTAGTAAGTAACTGGGGAACAGTAATTCTTCAGTCAGAAAAATATAGTGAGATTAGCTAAATGTAGTTTTTTCTGCATCTGAGTCATTCCATTGGTGGTGTTTTTTATATTTCATGTGATTGAAACTCTGGTGTTTATTGTAAATAGATATTCAGTATTTTCATGTTTTTTTAATATTAGTAAATATATCTAAACCTTTCACTGTGGCTGGTGTTTTAGAAAATATTTAACCTTTGAGAGTACTTGCATTTATTTAGTGGCACTATGGCTCCATGTTCCTGAAAGTCTTGCTGCTTGATTAAACACTACCATTTGTATACATATCAATTATAATAAGTATAATTGGGTACCCTGGTAAGAGCCTTAAAGTAGCTGGCTTTAGGTGTTCTGTTGGCAGCAGATCTACCTTATATTCTTTGTGGAGGTGGCAGAGTGGGTAAGCTGTGCCAACCTTTGCCAGGTGTGTGTGTGTGTGTGTGTGTGTGTGTGTGTGTGCGTGCTCAAAGACTGTGTGTGTGTGTGAGACAGCTACTTTGAACAGGGACACTGAGAGCACTGATTTCACAGAGAGGGTGATGGAGGACTTGGCTTAGAACACCACATTAAGGACTGAGCTGTAGAGTGGTCAGTGGTGAGTCTTATTTGGGGCCTGGAGAGAAAGCCCAGCTGCAGGACTGGAGTGTGCATTCCCTGTGTGCTGTTAAGGGAAATTGTACTTGGTGCGGAGAGCTGCATCTGAAAATACTGTGTATGTCTATTTTTCTCACTGTGAACAGTCCCCACCAACGTCATTGGTGAGGGCTAAGGCTGCTTGATCACTGGCCCAGGGGAGGGATGTCACATATTGGTAGCAGTGGTGGTATTCAGGCTTCTAGATCACTGGCCCATAAGAGGGATGACTCACACCCTATAGTGTTAAAGAAGGGGAAAAAACAGTAAAAGTACATCACCAGTTTACAGATCGAGCACACTGCAGTAAAGTGATATTTAAAACTGAGCATAAAGACAGGCGAATGTTCATCATATTGATCACTGCTGCAGTCTCCTTAGCTGTATGGGTTATATCCCGCCAAGGGTATAACAACGAGTCAGCTTCTAAAGCTTCAGTGCACATTCTACAACTCCAAACTTTCAGGCAGCTTGAGCTTAACTAATTAAAAGACAAGTTCAGACGCAAAGCTCTTCAGAGCTTTACTGCTGCTGAAGAGTACATTCCTTTGAGGCTTTTGAGGATTGATGGTTGGCTTATGTTTCCTTTGCTGGACAGATAATGTCCCTGGGGGGGGGCTTTCATTTTCTTAATTTTGTTGATTTATTATTTTCCTGTCCAGGAAATTTATTTTAAAGCTAGGAGTGTTGTGTTGTAAAGTGAATTTTTGTGTTTTCTGTCAGTTTAAAAATTGTGTAAAGAACAGATTTTATTTTTCTATGAACAAACTGTGTTTATTTTATTTTTGTGGGGATGGCTGAGTGTTGTAAAGCACTTTTTACTATGTTTTTCTGTTAAAAAAGTAACTTTTATGGTCTGGTAGTATTTATCAGCAATTGCTGCTTATCTTCCCCAGGAAAAGAAGCATCACTTTTGGCCTGACAGTGGAATGGGCTACCGATCCCATGGTTGGTCCTTCTTTCAGTCACAAAAAGAAAAAAAATAAGCCAACAGCCTTTGCCACCACAGTAGGCTAGCAATTTGCCTCAGCCACAGGTGGGTGACTCTGCTGTGGTCATTTGTTGTACCTCAGACCACTCGTCCTTTACCTCAGATCTCTCAGGTGTGGCATCTACAGCAACTATGGACAAAGGGAGTAGTCATGTCCTCTGCAGCTGTTAGGGTCCTTTCACTGGAAGAGAGAGCACCACTCTTTTCGATTCTGGGAGAGCGAATAGGGAAGGTTCCCTGTTGTATCATATTGTTGTGTCCATTCCTGCTACTGCTATTAGTAACACGGTTGGCCTCATTTTTCATATCAAAAAGAAACCGAAAACTAAGCATATGTCTACAACTTCTCAATTTTCTTTGGCTAGGGATAGTGTACCAAGCCTTGTATCAAAAATTGGATGATTTGCTTACCATTGTTAGAAGCAAATCTCAATTTGATGATGATGAATTGTACATGTGCAATTGGCATGGCTTGGAGAACTGTTGTATCATATATTAATGACTAGACTGATGAACTAAATAATGTTAGGCATAGAACAAACAGAACAGATTTAGGAAATGATGCATCTATTATCTGCAAAGAACATTTAATTCCTATGAAACATGATGAGGCCTCTGAGAACTATGGAATTGTGGATGCAAATACTCAGCAATCTGAGGATCCGGTTTGTTTAGAAGGAAACAAAAAAGAAAGAAAGGAAGAAGTTCTCAACAAATAACAATGAAGAAAAAGAAACTGACTAATGACTGTAAAGGAAAAAGAATATGTAGTAAAAAGGATTCTGATTTATTATGTAACACACTGGTGAAAGGGAATTAAGGTATCTGTCTATCAGAAATCCCTCATTCTACTGAAAAAGGCATCACCTTTCCAATGCAAAAGGTAGAAAAAAGAGGCAAGGGGCAGGTGAAAAGGAAGAAATCAAAACTGAATGTGGAAGGATTGAAGAACATTACTGTAAGAAAAAAGAAGAGAAAGACAGATGTTGACTACATGGCTCAAGCTGTGGATTTACAATGTCAGCTAGATAAGAATTTAATACGCAATGAAAACAGTGGAATTAATAAGTCAAAAAAATGTTTAACATCAGGATCTAGGCACGCACCATCAGGGGGTATATTTCCATAAGAACAAGATACCTGATTAAGGTGAGAGACAAAAAATATAAGAAATGTAAGAGAGGTCGAACTACAACTTTGAAAACTGAAATAAACGGGCTGGACAAACAGATTAAGCATAGTGTTATACAAGATCAAGAAAAATGTGAAGAAAATTTATATAACGATATTGAGCATAATAGGAAACCTTTTTATAGATACATAAGATGTGGAAGGAGTAAAGCTACACAAATTGATAAACTGTGTGCAGATTCTAAAATTTATTCTCAAACACAACAGATTATAGATATATTTACAAAATCTTATGCAAAGCAGTTTGGCTCCACAAAAGGGGTGGTAAGTTGTCCTAGTGACAGCCAGGTAAAGCCAGATACTGGAATCAAATTAGATTATATTGAAAAAGAACTGTACAAACTGGATCCAAACAAAGCGCAGGGAGGAGACAGAATAAGTAACAATGACCTGAGAACACTTGAGCAAGAACTTACATCAATTATTCACTAGGTCATATAAATATGGGGAGATTCCTCAAGATTGGAGGCATGCACTTATTATGCCTGTCTTTAAGGGAAAGGGGAGTAGGACAAACCCAGAATCATATAGACCCTTAAGTCTACTTTCATGTTGTGGAAAAATAATGGAGAAGGTAATACTGGATAAGTTATTGTCAGAACTGGAAAGTTTGGGACTTGAAACCATATATCAGCATGCATATGTTGAAAATAGTTCTATTACCACCTGTAACATGATGTTCTATAACAATATAATAACAGCTATGAATGAAAAATTGTGCTGTGATGTGATTTATATAGATTTAACTTCAGCATTTGACAGGGTCATGCACAAAACACTGATCAATAAATTAGTACAACTAGGTATTGATGTACTGTTGATAAGATGGATAGCTGCATGGCTTACAAATAGGACATGGCAATTATCGCACACCAGCTGGACAGGTGAAATCCTTGGTTACAGTCAAGGTGTCCCACAGGGCTCTGTACTAGGCCCTTACTTGTTTAGATTGTATCTTAAAGACCTTACTTTTTCATCTGAGGTGTTCTACAATCTATATGCTGACGACCTGAAATTGGGTAAACTGATTACAAGTGTTATACAGATAAGGCATGTCTGCAAAATAATTTGACTAAATTGACCATTTGGGCACAGGAGAATAATATGCTGATAAATACATCAAAAACTATGCATATGAGATTTGGGAGACATAAACTGAAAGGTGAATATTTAATGCAGCACACAGTGATTTAAACTGTAGACTCATTTAAGGACCTGGGCATATGGGTAGATTCAGCTATGAGTTTTTCTAATCATATCAAACCAATTGGCTAATAATAGTTATAGAACTATAAGTTGTATAAAAAGATTTATAAAGTCTAGAAAATCAAACATAATGAAGTCATTGTTTGTTAGTTACATTAGACCCAAACTTGAGTATGGAATAACAATATGGAAACCCTATAGGAAAACAAGCGTGAATAAACTGGAACGAGTACAGTGGAAATATACTAAGGGCATCCATGGATGTGAAAATCTAAGTTATTATGAAAGACTAAAATATCTGAACTTGTACAGTGTCACTTATAGATATTTAAGAGGAGATCTTATTCAGGTATATAGGGCATTTAGGGACAACTACCTCTGGGAATGTTTGGGATTATCAAGACGTGCTAGAGAATCATCAGATAACCTATGTAGAAGATTCTATAGGGATGAGAAGTGTACTAATTGGTTCTCTGACAGAGTAGCTAATGCTTGGAACAGACTACCAAGTTACATTAAAGCAAGTACTAATTGAGATATTTTTAAGAACAGCCTGGACATTTATTATGGGAACAAGTGTTTTGGCATATTAGCAAGCTAGAAGGGCTTTAAAGCCCATACTTGAAACATTTGTATGTATGTATGTAAGTCTGACTTGGGGTTTAATTCAGGCTGTTGATCCTTCTTGTAAGGTAGTCTCTGGTAAAAGAAAGAGGAAGTCCTCTTTTCCTAAAATGATTCAAGATTCTGCATCTGAGCAGGAAGATGCAGGGATGGATAGTTTTCTTCCTCAGATTTTTGATTCATGCCTCAGAGGAGAGCTATTCTCCCTGGCAGGTGGGGGGGGGGTGGGGTGGTCTCTTTCCCTGAGACTATTGTTAGAATGAGCCAGTGTTTTCATTGGGAGAACAATGAGGTTTCAGGGTCCCTCAGAAAATAAGGTGAGTTATTACAGAAGGACTTTCCAGAACATACACCCATCCCTCCTTTTTTGTCTGCTTTACAGGATGTTTTACTGCCTGTAGTTTTCCTGAGTCAGCCAGCTACCCTTAAAAGGGCAGCTAGATTGTATAAAGTTCCTCAGTCTTTTAAATTTTTATATACTATTCCCAACCCTGACCCAGAAACTATAGCTTTAGTTGATCCCACTGTTGTTAGACACATTAATTCCATTCCCACTTTTAGTGATAAGGATGGGAAAGTTATTGTTAAGTATGGGAAAAAAAGTGTATACTTTTTGCAACTTTTGAGTTTCGGAATTTTGAATTGTCAGGCTCATATGTTGAAAGTTTGTTCTGACAAATTGTGAAAGTACGAGGAATGTTTTATCTGCAGTTTCTTCTTGTGTGGAAAAATCTGCTTTAAATAACTTAGTTTCTTTTGTTGCACAGGTCACTACTCATTGTTTACATTGTGAGTGAGTCTTGTTTCCACCAGTTCATCACATGTTGTCATAAGGAGTGATAGAACCAGTTCTACTTCTCAGGTTGGGAAGAGTTTTTATTTCAAGGATGTTCCTAGTGCCAAAGAAAGAAAATGCTTGCAGACCAGATCTGGATCTCTCTTTCCTAAGCTCGTTTGTGATGGCGCCTGAATTCAAAATGATACTACTTCACAACCTGTTACCTATTCTTCCTCTTTCAAGCTTCCTGGCAACACTATACTTTAAAGATGCTTATCATCACATTCCATTATATCCAGATTTGATACCTTTTATTTAAGGTTTTGTGTCTGGATCACATTATCAGTTCATAGGTTCATAGGTAGGTACTAGGCTATCGGCCCTAAGGCTTATACAAGCCTAGCCAAAAAGGTACCCTGGCTTTCACCAACCAAGAAAATTATTTTCCTGTGTCCATGTCGAGCAGAGCCACAGAAGTGATCCCCAAGGTGAATTTCCTATTTCCTATCCAATCCTCAAGATTTTTCTTGAAGAGTACTAATGAGGAGCTTTGTTTGATATAGATAGGTAGTTTGTTCCAGAGTATGGGAAGTCTCTGGGAACAGGAGTCTATCCCTTCAGCATGTTCTCTTTATTGTGGTGACAAGGTTTAGGTCCCTAGAGCATGTAGCTCGGTGGGATTAGGATTTCTTTAAGTGGAGCATGTCCAACAGCTCTGGATTTGACATAGCTTTGTATGTTAGGCAGAGATCTCCTCTGAGTAGGAGATATGCGATGGAGTAAAGCTGGAGTTTTTTGAGACTGTCTGCGTAGGGCATCTGCTTGAGGTCAGTAATCCTCTTTGTGAGGTATTTCTGTGGCCTTTCCAGTTGTTCTAGATGTCTTGTGCGGTACATACCAATAGGGGTGTTGTACTCTATAATGGGTCTAATGAGTGACGAGTAGAGGGGAACAATGACCTCTTTTTTCCTGATGAGAAACCTTTTGTGATGAGGTGTGCCACATAGAAGGATTTCCTGACCACTGTGGTGATGTGATTATCAAAGGAGAGACTACTGTCCACCTGTGTCCCAAGGTCTCTTATAGCACTTTCGGTGTTAAGTAGGCTGCCACCTATGTGGTAGATCATGGGTACAGAGTTTTTACCAAAGGGAATAACTATGCACTTTTTGGCATTGAGCTTGAGGCCATGGGTTTGACACCAGGCATCTGTCTCAGTGTGGGCATTTTGTAGGATGTCCACATCGTTAGGAGTTTCAGTTATGGCTCCTAGTTTGAAGTCATCTGCGAACTTTGTTAGCCAAAGACCTTCTGTGTTAGCGTGTACTTCAGAAAAGTAGATACCAAACAGGAGAGGACCCAGGACTGTGGTACTCCACTTGTCACTGGTCTGAAGTCAGATTTGGAGTCTGCTACTTTCACAGTGTGGGTTCTGTCAGTCTGCCAGTTGGCAACCCATCTTGCGACATAGGGATTTATACCTAGTTTAGTGAATTTATGTATATTTCCAGAGTGGGGGATGGTGTCAAAAGCCTTGGCAAGATCTAGATAGGCTTTGTGAACCACCTTGCCCTCCACTATGGCTTTGGTGACTGTTTCAAAGAAGTCAATCCGGTTTAGGAGACATGATCTGCCTTTTACAAACCCGAACTGGGTGGGGTACAGAGTTTGGAGATTACCAATGTCTTTTGTTTATAAGTTCCATGACCTTGTAGGCCAGGCTCGTCAGGCTAATGGCTGGTAGTTCCTGGGGTCTGTGGTGGCTCCCCTTTTTGGAGTGGGATAACCGTCACTCTGCACCATTCAGTGGGCATAAAGCCTAAGGTGAGGCTATGATTGAACATGGTGCTTAGGTGGGGTGCCAGTTCATTCTGTAGTTCATGTAGAACGCAGCCTGGGATGTTGCCTGTCCCATGGATGCTGTGTTCTTGGCTTTGGAGAGTGTGTTTTTTACCTGTGCAGCCATGATTACAGGAACTTTAAATTCTTCTGGTATATGAATGGGCCCTTTAGGGGGTGAGGGAAGCTAAAGTTAGCACTGAACCTATCTGCCAGGATGTTGGCAATATCAGTTGGTTCTGTATATTTAGTGCCATTGTGCTGTAACTCAGAGCAGATCTGAGTGTTACCATTGAGATGCTTGACATAGCTATAGAATGCTTTGTGGTTGTCTTTAGAGTCAGTGGTGATTTTGTTTTCATAACTAGCTTTGGAGGATTTTATGAGGGATCTCAGCTTATTACTGACGCTGACCAGGGAGTTCTTTCAGTCATGGGATTTTACTCTTTTTTTGAAACAGTTTCTTTTTTCTGTTGTAGAGTTTGTTTATAGCAGGGGACCACCAGATTGGCTTCCTTTTTTTGGAGCATAGCATCTTGGTTCTGTTAGGGATAGCATGATCCATGCACTCGTGTAAGTGCTTATAAAGTGCATTTGTGTAGGATTCAGTAGTCGTACCTCTGTTGTCCATCTGCATGGGTGTTGTGAAGTTTGCCACTTCTGTCTTAAGCGTGAAGTTGGCTTTGGAGAAACTTTTTACGGTGGTTTCCCTAATGGGGGAGTGGGGGGGGATTAACTTGTGGTCGGATCTGACCAACGAGGAATTGAGCTCTGGTGTGGAATACCGGTCGCCTATGTTGGTAATGATCAGGTCTAGGATATTGCTACTCCTGGTGGGGGTGTGGATAAGTTGATCCAAGACGTTGGAATTTATGAATTTCAGAAAACGTTGAGCAAAAGAGTTGGTACATGAGTAGTTTTCCCAGTTAATGGTGGGGTAGTTGAAATCGCCCATTATTAGGGTGTTAGGTTGCACCCCAATATTTTCCAGTGTATTAAGAAATGAGGTGTGGGAATCCTGGGGCATGGTGGGGGATCTGTAGCAAGTTACAATTTGGATTGCAGTCTTGCCCAGAGTTAGTTGCACTTGGATAATCTTGGATGCATTATGCTGAGCAACTAGCCTGGAGGTGTGGATATCCTTAATGAATATGGACACGCCTCCACCTTTAGTGTTTCGGTCCAGGTTAGGTGGCTGAAAGGTGTGGTATATGAAGTGTAGCCTGGTAATGCAGGGGTGCTCTCTGGAGCCTTGAACCAGGTCTCTGTCACTGCACAGATGTCAATGTTCTTCATTTTAAGGAGTGCCTCATGTGAATGCATTTTGAGGTTTATATTGAGTAGCATTACCCTCAGATTTTGCTTGCTTGTACCTGTTGTGGTGAATTTGTTATTTCAACCTTGCCTAAAAAAGGCAGTATAGGGGTGGCAAGAGCCTTAGCCAGTAACCAGAATCCCAAGGGCGACAGGTGCAGGCTGTCTCTGGCAAAGCGTAGTGGTCTGTCGATCATGTCATCCCAGGGAGATGGATACAGGATCCCCTTAGAATGACACCAAAAGCTTAGCTTGAAGTCGATCATTTTGCCCTTGTACTGTGGTATTATTCTGGATGGTGGCAGGATGCTAATCAGGGCCAGGGTCATACCTGCCTAGGCTACAAGATCAGAGAGCTCCACCATCATTTTGCCCTTGTACTGTGGTATTATTCTGGATGGTGGCAGGATGCTAATCAGGGCCAGGGTCATACCTGCCTAGGCTACAAGATCAGAGAGCTCCACCATGTCTCTTTTCATGTATTCCATGGAGGTACGTCTCAGGTCATTCACACCAACATGGACAATGGCAGAGTCACATTTGTACTTGTGGAGTGACCTGAGTGTGTGCGTTATGTGAAAATCCTGGCAAAGACAGGCAGCTGGCAGTAACTTTCTTCTTGTTTAGCCTAGTGAGTGGAACATCAGTGTGCCTGACCATAGAGTCACCTATGACTAGAGTGTTGGGTACGTTGTTATGCCTTATGGGCTGTGATTGAGTGGCACACTGAGTTTGTGGGCTGCGTGTCATTTGTGTTGTATTGGGGTGTGAAGATTGCATACGTTTCTGCTTTGGAGGTCTCTGTTGCTTGAGCAGATTTTTATTGAGAGCCTCCACGAATGTAGGTGTGTGTTTTGTGTTGCTATATGTATGTTTTGGTGGTGTAGGTTTTGAGGGACTATGTGATGCATGTGGTGTGGTGCAAGTGTTTACCTTCTCCTCTTGACTGTCTAGTCCAGTCTTGGGTGAAGAGAGTTTTGCTTCCAGTTTGGCTATATAAGTGCATCTCTCACAGGTTGTAATGTTGGGTGCTTTATCCTTTGGTCTATCTACTTCTACAAGAGTGTTCACAAAGCATCTAGCTCCAGTTATGGTTCACTGCTATAGGGTATCTACATTCATCCAAATTTAGATGACTTGCTCATCTTTGGAGAGTTTTTTCAGCATCAAGAATATCTCGCTTGGGTGAGAGATCTCTTACAATAGCTGGGATTGTAAGAGGACATTCAGAATTCTTTCTTGACTCCTTCACACAGGATTGTATTTCTGTGATGTCAGCTAGACACCTCACTTTGAAATAGCTCTTTATCTAGATTTGTTTCTAAGGTTTTTCACTCAGACATCCATTATTTCAAGGGGATACCTCAGGATTTTGGATCTTATGGCATCAATGATGCCCTAGCAGGACTCATGCAGAGGTGTCTGAAATCTGTTTTGCCCCAGCATCAACACCCTTTTAAATCCCAGTGCTGGGGTTTTGTCATAAGAAAAAATATTTTGGCTGAGATAATAGATATCCTTAAATCCAGTTCTGCCCTTCTCCCTCCCTTTTCCAAAGCAGTTAGTCATCATTTAATACTTCAGACTGTGCTTGTACAGCAGTTTCAGAAGGGGAAAAAAGTACATGGAGTGTGGGACACCAAGGACAGAAGGAAGCACATATAAATATCAAAAAGATGCTTTCCCTGATCAAGGCGCACTGTACTGTCTGAACCATGTTTGGTCCCTGGGACCTCTTGAAGTAGTTGCCTACTATACTACAGTCATGTGGTGCTTCAACAAACAAGGAGGAGCCAGGTCATACACCCTCCACTCTTTGCAGACTAGCCAAGTTAGTTTAGGATATAGCTTCACAGCACAGTCTTTACTCTACAGGCAAGCTACATTCCGTCAGAACTAAATTGTGTGGCAGACAAGCTGAGCAGGGCCAGGGATGACCCTCACGAATGGAAACTAGATCAGGGGGCCTTCCAAGATTTGATCCATCTGTGGGAAGCTCCTCAAATAGAACTTTTTGCCAACTCTCTTAACAACCAGCTGGCAAGATTTTGCACTAGGACTCCATGCAAGAAGACGTTGGAAGATGGATGTTTTTTCTTTCCCTTTGACAGGAATGTTCGTGTATGCTTTTTTCCATCCTTTCCACTAATATCCAGTGTACATCTGAAGATTCAGAAGGAATCCCCAAAGATCATTTTGATGACTCCCTTTTGGCCCAGGCAACTGTGGCTCTTCATTCATTTGAAAACAGTAAGAGCAAATTACCACAACCTTCCCCACAAATTGGATCTACTCACACAAGAACAGGGTTGGTTAATACACCCTAGCATCAATCAACTTTGACTGCCTGGCAGATAGGGTCTTAATTCCTTTTAGGAACCTGTGCATTGATGATGTGCAACAGATATTAATGGAGGCAAGAAAGCCTGCCACTAGAAAATCATACATTAGCAAATGGAAAAGATTTCCTAGTTGGTGCCAGCAAAGTAACCAGCACCCATTCAGGGCTAGTTTTTCTCTGGTTCTACAATATTTGTGTGAGTTACTATCCTGTGGTTTTCTTATTCCTCTGTCAGGGTTCATTTATCATACATTTCATCTTGTCTGCCCATGGATCCTTCTCTTTCAGTGCAGTCTCATTTCCAGTGCTTGGAAGGGGATTTGCATAAGAGGCCTCCAAGAAGACCAGTAGCCCCTCCTTGGAAACTTAATTTTGTGTTAGAGAAGCAAACACTTGCCCCATTTGAACCAGCTAATCTGGTTGACTTGAGATTCTGAATATTTAAAACAGTTTTATCGATTGCTGTGATCACTCCAAGAAGGATATGTGAGTTGCAGACTCTTAAGGCAAGTCAACCCTATCCCATTTTCCATAAGAACAGAGCTTCTTTCTGAACTGATCCTTTTTGCGTAAAGTAGCATCTGAGTTTTCTTTACGCCATCTATCCATCTTCCCTGAACTTAAAAATGAGGGAGAAAGGGATACTCCATACCTTGGATGTTCACAGAAAACTACCTTGACCGAACTAAATCTTTCAGATCTTCAGCTCAACTGTTCATTTCTTGTGAAGATAAGAAGGGACAACCTCTGTCAAAACAGACTATTTCAAAATAGTTGTCTAAGACTATTACCTTTTAATATGTTCATCATAACAAAACTATTCCAGGCAAGGTCAAGGCCCATTGTACTAGCCTTGTCTTCATTTATGGCTTTTTGAAAGGGGTGGATTCTAAAAGTATTCTAGAAGCTGCTACTTGGTTCTTTGTATATACTTTTACAAAGCGCTATAAGCTCGATTCCTTCTCTAAGTCCAGATCAAGCTTTGTTAGGACCATTCTCCAAGGGCTTCTGGACTTTTCAACTGCCACCTCCCAAATGGAGTTAGCTAAGATAATCTACCCTTACAGCTAAGACCATTGCAGCAGAGATCAATACGATGAACATAGTACAGTTGTGTAAGTTAAACTTACTATAGCAGTAGATGTTTGAATGAGTGCTGGTGCATTAGTTGCTCCCTACCTTCCTCAGTCCCTCTTGTTTTTGGTGTGTGTTTATACCAGGGTGTGGACATTTATTTTTGTTGTTCCTAGCCTTTTTAAGGCTCAGCCTCTCTGTCTCTGGGGGCAAGAAAGCTCTGAATGGCCTCTTGCCCAAACTTGTCTTTTAGTCAGCTAATCTTGAGCTGCCTAACATTTTGGGTGCATGGAAGGTGTCCTGAAGCTTTGGAATCTTGGCTAGCTGTTATATCCTTGGCTGGACAGAAGCCATATAGCTAGAGCTGCTGCAGTAGTTATCATTCAAACATCAAGAGTTATGGTAAGTTTAACTTGTACAACTACTTTCACATGCCTCAGTGAAGTGTAGGAATGCCACTGTATAAACCATTTGAACCCTGTCGACCATTAACCTTTACTAACTGCAGTAATGATGAAACATCTTTAATGATATAAGAATTAAATAAATAAATCTGCAGTGACTAAATACATCATCTCAACAAAAACGTATAATTTTAAAGGATGAAGTTTTAAAATGCTTGTAATATTCAATTACCATTTGAATCCTGTTGGATGTCCTGCATCCACTTTTAAGCTGTCAAAGTTTTTCTTTCCAGTAAAATACCTAGGCTGCCACTCTTTACAACAACCATAAATTAACTACTTAAAAAAAAAAACACATTTTGAAAGAAATGTATGCATTCTACTGAGCATTTATACAGAGTTTTATTTGTGTTTTTAATATGAATTGACTGTAATTGCTCATTTGTCCAAGGAACATCTTCCTGGTGCTTTTACCCAGTAAAAGCTGTCTCAGGAGGAACAGGTAATAAGGTATACTTTCCCCTTGCTGTTACAATAGAAATTCTAAATGACTCCAGTGGAAGTCCCAAAATGGGTTTGAAAATGCCAGACTTAACTGTTTTCAGTTTCAGAATAGCAGTTCTCAAGAAATCCCCTTAATAGCCTCTTTATCAAAATAATTTAACAAGCCTTTCTGCGTCTTTTTTGAACTTGGAATATTCTGATGCAAGTTTGGTCAGTTGATCACCTGTTTTAATTGCATTCTTATTGATGAATCAAGAGGGACTGTTTGCCCTATGTATAACATTCACAAAAGAAGGTTCCTGTACCCAGTATCAGCAGGTCTGATTTTTTTTTCTTCATCGATAGCTAGTACATTACTATTGTAAGCAGCAGTAAATTTTATATATATATATATATATATATATATATATATATATATATATATATATATTATATGTATGTTTTTTGTGTGTATATCTATTCTTGTTAATAGTACACAGAAATTCCATTAAATTATATTCACTGCACTTCCGCACTGAGAAGTTGTTTAAACAAAATAGATCTCTCCCTTTCATTCATTACTAGATTTGCAAGCGTTAGGGTTGTTGCTGACTTCATTGACCTGTCTGTATCTCTTAGTTCCACAAGGGCACAGTTTTAATCCTGCGAATTCCATAAAATCTGACAATCTTTCACCATTTTTATTACACCTTCTATTTGAATAAACAAGAACAGGGCCTTTGCTTCAACAGTCACCAAGAGAGAATTTCTTTGACTCCATTTAGTTTAACACAGCATTTTTTTTTGTACTGACAAACACTTTTTTCCAGCCATATTACACAACTTGGGCAATCCACATGTATGATGCCCTTCTTTACCTTTACATTGGTGGCAGCCATTTTGGTATAAAATCAATTTGCAACTGTCCCTTCTTTATACATGGCTCATATCTAATCCTAGGGTTTACACTTTTCTTCTTTTTCTTTTCCTTCTACGGTGTCTATTCAAAATAATTAGCATATTTCACACCATTATCCTTTTGTTTTCAAAAATCATTTCTATATCAATGCTTTATGCTTATACCACAACAAAAAAACATAATTTGGATGAGGAAATTCGAATGTGGATTTTGGTATATTCCAGAAGGCCTGCCTTGTATATAGAAATTGGAGCATGATACACGTGCACATAAAATCTCTGATCCACTATTGACCACTCATAACTGTTTATCTGATGTTGACTTTAATATCTTCCTCAACCTCTGGGTTACTGGATCTGATCAAATGCCAGCAGATCAAAATCTTCATCTCTAAAACTGCCTCCTCTCCCATAATTCACTGTGTGTCATACTCTCCACAGGTCTCATTTGCCACTTCCAAGGGTCAGATTTGCTTTATTTAAGCTTCACACAAATAACTTTTATTGTTTGGCTTATTTATATATATATATCATTTTCTAGTTCCTGTGATATTTTTCTGGGTTGTGATGTTTGTCTTGATTCTTAGAGTGCCTTATCACAGATATGACCTCTGGTTTCAAAAAGTGCTTGGGGTGTGGGCACAAGTTGCCTCTAATGATACGCACAATAAATGTGTCTATTGTTTTTATGTTACCCATCTGGACTCTGATTTACATGACTGAGTAGCTTTCAACACTAGGGCTTTGGCAGACCATCAAGCTAAATTAGTTTTAAAAGGTCTCCTCCTTCCTTATTTTGCTGGCTTTGTTCAGGTTGCTATGCCCCCTTTTCCTTCAAAACAGCCTACTGAAAAGAAGAACAAAGAGGAGAAAGATAAGGAAAGAGAATACAAAGATGGAGCAGATAGGAAGAAAAAATGAGGGAAGAAAGATTTCTAAGTCTAAAGACAGAAAGTAATCCTCTATGTCCCTTCTTTCAGGGTAGGCAGATCTGAAGGTCTCCAGGTCCTAGGCCCCCTTATCACCAGCTAATACCATAATGTATTTTACTTTGGCCTCCTCAGATCCAAGTACATCCTAAAACTGTGGGGTTAAATCTGACAGCCCGGGTCGACTCTGAGGTTATTGTAGCTGTCTCTGCCTTGTGTTTCTTGCCTGTGTACAACTCTGCTTTGGTCTCAACATTAGACCCAGCTGGGTTGACATTTGGAAGCAGGAATTCTCTCAGGTTCTCTGATTGAGAGGACTCCCTTTCTGGTCATCCAGCCTTGGCTTCAGTGTTCAGTGTCATAGAATTTTCTCTTACTTTTCTCTTACTCTGACACTGGTGCCTCTGTCTCATGTCTGACCTGTCCTGATCCTCCTCTCTTTCCAGGGTCTCTGTTTATCATGAGCTTTCCTCAGAACAGCATGCACCAACAGGTTTCAAGCAACCCCAGGTATGGGTTCCTCTGCTGCTTTCTTGTCCTCTCTGGCCTCTTCCTCCAGGAGATGCACTGGAAGAATCAGTGTAAGAGGAAGCACTTAGATTTTCTTGAACAATCTCTTAATGAGAATTCTGATCTCACCGAAGGGGAAGCGTCCCGTCAGTCCTCCTGAAGGACTCGTCCTCTGGCAATCTTCAAGAATTGATAGAGAATGGACTGCCAAAGCCTCAGGATGTTTTCCAAGATTCTTCACTGTACAGATTCATGCCTGTCAAATTTTGCCTACTCAAATGTCACTTGATTGCCTAATCTTGTCTCATCTAGGTCTAATGGCCACTGCAGTGTGTTCTGTTTCTCTGGCCAGGTTTTCATGAGAGTTCTGCAGTGAATATTATGAGTTCAGTGATCCCTGCCCACCCATCTGGTTTGTCTCACATTTGGGACAGGAAGAGTCTTCCCACTTGGGATGAGGTTGGGGGGAATATGTTGATGTTCCATCTTTACATTTGTATTTTGGAGATGAGAGCAGTCCTCCTAGTGTTACAGGACTTTAAGACTGTCTCCCCAATGGTGTGATAGCCTCCCAGACCAACATCACTGTGTTAGCTTGGTATATTAACAAGCAAGGAGGAACCCGATCCTATCCCCTGTGTCAAAAGGCCATGAAAGTGTGGCAGTAGGTGATGTCCTTCCAGTATTTTCTGATAGCAAAGCATTTCCCAGGGAGATCCAATATCCTAGAGGAAAAGCTGAGCAAGAGTATTTTGATGCCTCACAAATGGTCCCTCAATTCATCATTGGCGGCTCAGATTTTCAGTTGATGGGGCCGACCATGTGTTTGCTACTACTCTCAACACCAAATGCACTAGGTTCTTGCCTCTGATTCTCCCTGAGAGGCAATCATCGATGGACTCTCTACTACATGCTTGGACCCTGGGTATCATATACACCTCCCTGTCAACAACCCTTGATCATCAAGTGTTTTAATAAAGCAGACCACTGCAGAGTGATGGTGATCCTTAGTTCTCTTCTGGCCCAGACAAGTTTGGTTCCCCTTTCTGTGTTCTCATTTGATACATCCTACTTGGATTCTGGATCCCATTCCAAATTTAATTTCTCATGTGTTGGGCCAGGTTGCTATGGTGACCATGGGCATGCCCCCAGGAGGGAATTATAAAGGGAGGTTCATCCATGGTCAATGGTCAGACTTGGATGTTATCTTTCACATAAATGTCCTGGAGCTGAGGATGATCTTCCGTGTGTTGCAGTTGCAGGAACTTCAGGACGTCCTTCCCCAGGATACGGTATCCATTCAAGTGAACAATACTATTGTAGTTTGGTATATCGACAAGCAGGGATGAACCAGATCTTATTAATTATGTTGGAAAATGGGGTATGGCAATGAGTGAGGGCCACTAACTGCTTTCTGGTTGCAACACACATCCTCAGAGTTCACAGTTGGTTAGCAGATAGGCCTATCAGGTCTCTCCTCATATTTTCAATGGTGGCCAACCAGATATTTCTTTGTTGGTACTTCCCTTACTGCAGTTACTTTGCCTCACCCCCAGAACACCAAATGCAGCAGTGGGCTTGAGGGCTACTTTATGCTTATCCCACTCTCCCATTAATTGCCAGATTCTTTCAGAAAGCAATAAGGAACAAGATAATTGTCATCCTCATAGCCCTCTGGTAGCTTCTGAAACTTTATTTTGTGATGTCCTCCAGGCTTCTGGATCCAATTCTGGATGTAGTCACTTACCCCTTCAGCAAACTTCGCCAGGACATTTCAAATCTGAAGCCAACCGCTTTGTTTATCAGGTTCCAAAGACTGCCAGAGATCATCATTTCACTAAAGAGGTGGGCAGATACTTATGACTTCCCAGAAGGGTTCCACTTGCAAGATCTGCTGAAGTAAATGGAAGTGCTTTGGTTTCTGGCCAGATAATCAAGACATTGATCCCTTTTATGCATCAGTATCAGACATTTTCCAGTTTTAGCACTCTGTCTTTCAGGCGGGGTCCATTTTTTCAAGGAACAGATAGTGGCCATTTCTAGCGTTCATGTTCATTTTGAAGAACTTTCTCTAACCTTGCATAAGTTATGCAATGCCTTCCTGAAGAGAGTCTTTCATCTCAGACTGCTTATCAAAGATGCTGTACCTCCTTGGGATCTGAATTTAGTGTTGTAATCCCTAACTAAAGCTCCATTTGAGTCAGCTTTCTCTGTTCACCTTAAGTTCATCTCCTGGAAGTCACTTTTCATGGTGGCTGTCACTTAATCCAGGATACTTTCAGAGCCACTGGGTTTATCTTCTTCCTACATCATTTTTAATAAAGACAGTGTCTGTCAGGAGAAATCCTTCCTGTGTTCTGAAAGTAACTTTTGAAGCGAATTTGTCCCAACTTGATTAATATACCTGTTTTCTTCCCAAATTCCAACAAGGGTGAGTACATTTTATAAACATTAGGTATACAGAGAGAGTTATGATGTTCATTGTGTTACACTGCTGCAGTCATCACACTTGGGTTGTCTGCCGTCAGGCGGTCCCGCAGTTGGCCCGAGTTCCAAAGTCTTGGTCTGGCGTCGGTTGCTGTCGCTTCTTCCCTGATGTCAGTGTGACAGGGGTATAAAAGAGGCAGCCGACGCCATTTTCTTCAGTCTTTCTTGCCGTGCGGTGCCCGAAGCAGAAGCAGTTCGCCGGTCAGCTGACTCCTGAGATTTTTCAAATCGAATTTCAGACCGAAGTCTTCAATAAAGCTAAGTACCCCATTGGGGAACCTTTTCTTGCCTCAGTCCGATGTCAGAAAAAGTTAATAATTGCATTTCTTGTGGGAAGCAAATACCTCATAAGGATTTTCATTCTTATTGTATTCCTTGCCTAGGCCCAGACCACGGCGTCACAGGTTGTTGGTTTTGTGCCAGGTTTAACAAACGAACTATCAAATGTTGGTTTGATTTCGTCTGACGTTATTTTGGTAGAAAATTTAATTATACCATGCCGTTAGAGCAACCGACGACCGGGATGCATAAAAAGTGCAAAGATAAGGACACACATCCGAGACCCAAACCAGACACCGAGGCCTCTGCTAGGCCAGTTGCCGGTTCTCCGGTTTTCAGTGAGGTGCCTACGCAGCCCCTGACGACCGCTGAATTAGAACCTCAGCCTGCATCCGACTCCCAAACGGAGATTGCAGAGCCTCCAGAGCCTTTATCTTTAGGCCATTCCGCCTCCATAGCTGAAGGGGATTCCGGTGCAGTTGAAAGGCCATCAGTTGCTGAAGGTGTCTTCAGACCGACTACACTTACTATTAAATCCTATGCAAAACTGAAAACTCCATCAAAAGTAAGGAAGCCTGTACAGCAGTCTCCAGTGCAAGGCCCCATGCCTAAGAAACAGATGCTTAAGATGGCCGAAGACTTAATTACCCTAATCAGGGGTTCCCATCCCCCACCAGACAAAAGGCCTAGACAGGAGGAGGACTACGCTTCCTCTGACTAGGTTTCCATTTCCTCTGATTCTTCTGAGGAACAGGAGTACTCTTTTCCCCCTTATGAAGACTCTGATGCTGAAGAGTCTATTCCTTCAGCATCTCCCCCAGAAGACTACTCTTTTGGGGAAACTTTACATACCATGAGGGAACATTTCCACTGGGAAGGCCAGGATTACTCTGATTGTAAGAAAAGGCTCCGAGAGTTCCTCTTACTACCCCAGCACAGACCCCTTGCTATTCCACCTGTGTTAGACATTGTGGATGATGTTTATTCAGAATCTAGCCTTAACCCAGATTCATTACCTCCTGCACCAGCCAAACCAGACAGTAATACCACTAATTCCCTGCCTTCAACAGGAGTTTCTATGGTGGGCTCAGGCATGTCACCTTAATAAGGGTCAGCCTTTCACCTTCCCCACAGCCAGGCAAACAATGACAACAGATGCATCGGATTATGCCTGGAGAGCACATATGGCAGGACAGTGTATTCAGGGCAAATGGTCTGCAGATCAAATTCATCTCCACATCATTCAAAAAGAGATGCTAGCTGTACAAAATGCCCTAACAGCTTTCAAGGACCTCCTACATCCAGGACAACTTCTAATAAAGATGGACAACACCACAGTGATGTGGTACATAAACAAACAAGGGGCACACATTCCTACCCACCTATGCAGGCAAGCAATGACCTTGTGGAACACAGCACTGACCTACCAAGTTCAACTACAAGCACAATTCCTGTCAGGAAAGAAAAATACATTGGCAGACGAACTAAGCAGAAATATCATGGATCCTCACGAGTGGAAACTAGACCCACAAGTATTCACAATGATAACTCAAAAATGGGGGAGCCCAGACATAGATCTGTTTGCTTCCCCCCAAAACTACCAACTGCAAAAGTTTTGCACAAGGACATACCACACAGTAGCTTGGAAAGTGGACGCCCTCTCATTCAGTTGGAAAAAACTAACAGTGTATGCCTTTCCTCCACTGCCTCTTCTGGCAAAGGTGCTGCTAAAAGCCAGATTAGAGAGGCCACAAATGATACTCATTGCTCCAGACTGGCCACGCCAACACTGGTATCCAATATTAAGGAACATGGCTCAAGGCCCACCATGGATTTTACCCCAAATTCCTCACCTGCTGACTCAGCAAAACAATCAGATCCTACACAGCCAGCTCAAGACTTTAAATCTGGCTGCATGGCAGATTATCTAAACAGCCAGTCAACACTTCTCTCTACAGCTGTTATGGATGTTATTCTGGAGGCCAGGAGACCCAGCACCAGGAAAACCTACTCAGACAAATGGAAACGATTCTGTGCCTGGAATCAGGCTAAAGGCCAAAATCCTCTTGTCCCAAATATTCCTCAGATTCTGCAATATTTAACTGAGATGTTGCACAAAGGCCTTTCCTTTTCATCTATAAAGATCCACGCTTCAGCTGTTTCAGCTCATTACAACACGGATCCTCCTATTTTTTCACATCCATTATTAAGACAGTACCTCAGAGGGGCTAAGAACGTAAGACCGCCCCGAAGAGCACCAACACCAACTTGGCACCTCAATTTTGTTTTGGAAAAACTTACACTACCGCCTTTTGAGACAGCTTTTTCAGCTGATTTACAATTTTTATCATGGAAAACTGCCCTGCTGCTAGCAATAACTTCAGCACGAAGAGTCTCAGAACTACAGGCCGTAATGGCAGTGGAGCCTTTCATCATTTTTCATCAAGACAGAGTCTCTTTATGAACTAACCCTTCATTTATGCCAAAGGTAGTATCCAGTGTGGTTCTAAACCAAACCATTCATTTACCCACCTTTTATCCAAACCCCCAGAATAAAGGGGAAAGGCTCCTACTCTCTGGAGATTCACAGGCAATTACGTTTCTACTTGGATAAAACTAAGGTTTTCAGAAAATCTGATCAACTCTTTGTATCCTATGCTGCAGGATCTCACGGAAAGCCTATATCAAAGCAGACCATTTCAAAATGGATAGGACATTGTATCCGTTTCTGCTACACACACCATGGGAAACCTGTACCTGGTAACATTAGGCCTCATTCCACCAGGGCTACAGCAACATCAGCAGCCTTCCTCAGAGGGGTACCAACAAAGCATATTTTGGAACTGCAACTTGGGATTTCAGTGCACACCTTCACCAAGCACTACCACTTACCTCTATACTCAAAAACTAGAGCTGGCTTTGCCACTGCAGTTTTGCAGGGCCTACTAGCTTCTCCAAACCCTGTTTAGTACCAACCGCCCAGCCTTAGCTTTGGGATTCAACCCAAGTGGGATGACTGCAGCAGTGTAACACGATGAACATAGTACAGATGTTCTTCGTCTTCCCTTGCTGCAGTCCTGACTATTGGGTATAGTCCGCGTCCCAGTCGGCCCGAATACCAGAGTATAAGGCTGACGTCGGTCATGGCGCCTTAGACTGACGTCAGTACGCCAGGGTACTAATGCGCATGACCGACGCCATTTCCTCAGTCTTTTTTGCCGCATGGTCCGATGCAGAAGCAATTTTGCGAGTGCAGGTTGGCGTTCTGAGATTTTCAAACCGAATTTCAGACCGAGTACAGAGTTGGCTAAGTAACCGTTGAACATTTTGGTTTTTCTTGCCTCAGTATATTACGGATGTCAGAAAAAGTGAATAACTGTATTTCTTGTGGGAAGCAGATACCGCATAGGGATTATCATACATTGTGTATACCTTGTTTAGGGCCTGAGCACGGCGTTGTTGGTTGCCGCTCTTGTGCTAGATTTAATAAGCACTATTAAGAGGAGGCTTGATTGTGCTAGGTTAGTGTTTGGGAAGCGTTGCAATTATACTATGCCGTCGGATGCTCCGGCGCCTGCTTCATCTAAGAAGCGCAAGGACAAAACAGTGAAGTCTAGGGTGAGGAACCGGCAGTCCCGGACGTCGGTCCTTTAGAAGGCTCAGGGGAGCCAGAGGTTTTGCCAGGAGTCTCTATGGAGTCTCAGGCAGATACTTTACTGTTACAGGATGTGCCCTCTCAGGAAGTAGGCCAGGCTGAGGGGGCTTCTCAGGTAACTGTTCTTCCCTCTCTTCCCAAGGTAGTTAGGGCCTCTCCTTCTGTTTCCAGAGCTTCTTTTAGAGGAAGGCCAAGTTCAGCTTCTGTAGGGGTTTCTCCTAGCATTTCGGGCTCTGTGCCTAAGAAACATATGCTTAAAATGGCTGAAGATTTGATTACTCTGATTAGAGGTTCTATGCCCCCACCTGATAAGAGGCCTAGGGTGGAACAGGAGTTTGATAGTTTTGAACAGTGTTCACAGGCTTCAGAGTCTTCTGTGGAAGACTTGCAAGAGTTTCCTGCTTATTCTGATTCTGATGTGGATGATTCCACTCCTTCTGCTTCTCCTCCTGAGGATTTTTCATTTTCAGAGACTCTTCACTCCATGAGGGAGCACTTTAAATGGGAAGGCCAAGATTACTCTGACTCCAGAAAAAGGCTTAGGGAATTCTTGTTTTGCCTCAGCATAGGCCCTTAGCTATTCCTCCTGTGTTGAATGTGGTGGAGGATGTTTTTGCAGAGGCTTCTCTGAACCCTGATTCCTTGCCTCCTGCTCCTGTTAAGCCTGATAGGTATTATAGGGTGCCCAAGCTCATAAGTATTTGTTTAAGAGTCCCAGGGCGGACCCAGAAACTGTTTCTCAGGGGCCTAAAGGTGTTAAAGCTTCTGTTGTTAAAAATCCTGTACCCTCTGATAAAGAGGCTAGGGCTTTGGATAGGTGGGGTAAGAAAGTATATACTTCTTCCACTCTAGCCATGAGGGCTTGAATTGTCAATTTCATATGCTGAAATATCAGAATTATCTCCTTTCACAATTGAAATCTAAGGTGGATGCTTTGGCGGAAGGTATTGAGTGTAAAGAATTGCTGGATTTGGTTCATGTGTCTGAACAAGTGGGTAAGCATTCTTTGCAGTGTGGTTTTGATGCTGTTCAGGCCTCCTCGAGGGTGGCTGCTACTAGTTCTGTTCTTCGCAGACATGCATGGTTGAAGGATCAGAATTTAGCTGAGCATGTTAAGACCAGGATTTTGGATGCTCCTTTACAGTCTGATGTGTTGTTTGGACCGCCTGTGGAAGCAGTTTTAAAGAAAATGGAGGACAAAGCTAAGTCTATGCAGACTGTTAAAGATTTTTGCAGGTGCAGCCTCCAAGTTTAGTAGAAATTGGCCTGCTAAGGGGTGGACATATCCTGCTTATGGTTCCCAGTCTAGGGGTAGATCTAGACGTGGTAGGGGCAGGGCTCAAGGTTCGCTTAGGCCTAGATCAGACAGTTCACCTGCTCAGACTTCTGGTGAGGGCAGGGGTCAGTCCTTTCGTAAGCAGAACCAATGACCTGCCTTTTCAGCTGCCAGTGGACTCGTCTGGCAGCTCCTTTGGGAGGAAGATTGTCTCTTTTCAAAGAAAATTGGGATTTAATCACTCAAGACAGATGGGTGCTGGATATCATTCATCACGGGTACAGATTTTATATCCACACAATGCCCCTTTCAAAGGCATGCCAGATGTTCCTCCTCCACAAAGAAAAGAGGCTCTCAAGCAAGTTTCTCAGTTACTCCAGATAGGGGCTATTCAGCCAGTCCCTGTGTCAGAAAGGGGCTTGGATTTTATTCTCGCCTGTTCCTAGTACCAAAGAAGGGGAACACGTGGAGACCAATTTTGGATTTATCTATCCTCAACACTTATCTGGACATTCCCAAGTTCAAGATGTTGACGTTACAGCAACTGTTACCTCTGCTGGGCAAGGATCACTGGATGGTAACTTTGGATCTCAAGGAAGCTTACCTTCATGTGCCCATAAGGCTAAGTTGCAGAAAGTATCTGCGGTTTCAACTGGAGATTTTCATTATCAGTTCTCTGCATTGCCCTTTGGCTTATCTACTGCGCCCAGAGTATTCACAAAGGTTCTGGCTCCAGTGATAGCTTACTTCAGGCTTCAAGGCATTCAAATTTATCCTTACTTGGACGACTGCCTGATTCTGGCTCAAGAAAAAGAACACCTTCTACAGCATCTGGAATATGTCATAGCAGTGCTAAGATGCCTAGGGTATTCTGTGAACGAAATAAAGTCCAGTCTAGTACCCTCTCAAGACATGTGCTTTCTGGGTGTGAGACTGAATACAGCAGCCCAGATGGCCTTTTAACCCCGGACAAACAAAAGAGTCTGTCACTTTACTTCCATCAACTATCTCATCAGTCCGTGCTGACTGCAAGGACAGTCCTTCAAGCATTAGGGTTCATGGCATCTTGTATTCTGGTGCTTCCCAATGCCAAACTGCATATGAGGAAGCTGCAATGGTATCTCAAAATGTATGGACACAGCACTGCCAAGATTTGGACACTGTCATTCAAATAATACCTTGCCTTCAAAAGGAATTCTTGTGGTGGGCTCAGGAATGTCACCTAAACAAGGGACTCTCTGTGACCCGGCCAGAGGCGAAGTCAGATTTTAACGACAGATGCCTCGGACACTGCTTGGGAGCTCATCTAAATGGAAAGTGGATACAAGACAAGTGGCCTGCCAGACTACAGCATCTACATATCAACATGAAGGAGATGTTAGCAGTCCAGTTTGCATTGATGGCGTTCAAGGAGTTACTTCTTCCAGGGCAGGTGTTGATTCTGACAGACAACACAACTGTCATGTGGTACATCAACAAGCAAGGGGAACACATTCTTATCCTCTATGCAGGCAAGCAATGATTTTATGGGAGACTGCGTTAAGCCTGCAACTGACTCTTCAGGCAAGGTTTCTGCCAGGAGCACAGAACTCCCTAGCAGATGTGTTAAGCAGACAAATCATGGATCCCCACGAGTGGAAACTGGATCTTCATGTATTTCAGAAATTGACAGTGTCATGGGGAACTCCAGACATAGATCTGTTCGCTTCTCCACTAAACCACCAGCTGCCAAAGTATTGCACAAAGGGGTTTCATCACACAGCTTGGAAAGTGGATGCTCTGTCTTTCAGTTGGAAAAACCTTCATGTCTATGCTTTTCCACCTCTACCTCTTCTTCCAAAGGTATTACTAAAGGTCAGACAGGACAGGCCAAGGATGATTTTGATTGCTCCAGATTGGCCTCGGCAACACTGGTACCCACTTCTAAGGAGTCTTGTAAAGAAGCCTCCATGGCCTTTACCTCTGATTCCTCATCTGTTATCTCAGAAGGACGGTCATCTGCTCAATGTCAAGCTTCAATCTCTCCATCTCACAGCTTGGCATATTCTGTGTTGAAACATGGAAGGTCTCAGCTTCCTCAACAAGTTTTAAATGTGATTATGGAAGCTAGAAGGCCTAGTACTAGGAGAGTGTACGCAGAAAAATGGAAGAGATTTTTATTTTGGTGTACAGCAAAGAATTTGGAGATTTCAGAGCCTAATTTGAGTGTGGCTCTTCAATATCTTACTGAGTTATTGGACAAAGGTTTGTCTTTCTCTTCCATAAAGATTCATGCTGCAGCAATTTCAGCTCACTATGATTGTGACCCACCTTTGTTTTCGCATCCTTTGTTCAAGCAGTTTCTTAGAGGGGCAAAGAATATAAGACCCCGTAGAGCTCCTACTCCTGCTTGGGATCTCAATTTTGTGTTGGAAAAACTTACTCTACAACCTTTTGAGCCGGCAGCTACTGCTGAATTGAAATATTTGTCATGGAAGACGGCTTTTCTGTTGGCTATTACTTCTGCAAGAAGGGTGTCTGAGTTGCAGGCCCTTATGGCAGTAGAGCCCTTTTGATTTTCCATAAGGACAGGGTATCATTACGTACTAATCCTTCCTTTATGCCTAAGGTGGTTTCTAGTGTGGCTTTAAACCAAACTATTCATTTGCCTACGCTTTTGCAGATCCTCAAAATAAAGGGGAAAAGATTTTGCACACTTTAGATGTACACAGGCAATTGCGTTATTATTTGAGCAGGACTAAAGATTTTAGGCAGTCTCAGCAGTTACTTGTTTCTTTTGCTTTAAGTTCACAGGGCAAACCTGTGTCAAAACAAACTATTTCTAGGTGGATTGGCTTTTGCATTGCATTTTGTTATTCCCATCATGGCAAAGAGGTTCCAGCTGGGATTAGGCCTCATTCCACTAGGGCTACTGCCACTTCAACAGCATTTCTAAGGGGGTGGCAACTAAGGATATTCTGGAAGCAGCTACTTGGAGTTCAGTGCATACTTTCTCTAGGCATTATCACCTGCCTATATACTCTAAGTCTAGAGCTGGTTTTGCCACAGCTGTTTTACAAGGCATGTTGTCTGCTCCTGCTACTTTATAATTTGCCAGCCTCCCTTACCTCTGCTTTGGGATTCTACCCAATAGTCAGGACTGCAGCAAGGGAAGAAGAACATAGTACAGTTTTGTACCTACCATAAATGTAGATGTTCGAGGATTCCCTGCTGCAGTCCAATTTACCCTCCCTCCTTCCCTCTGTGTTTCAGGGTGGTTGTGTAGGTGCCTTTACATGCTTATATTTTTGTATATATATTACTGTATATATTGTACATGTTTATTGGTGCAGGTTGTTTTGGGACTTGTCTTTTGGGTCTTCTGACATCTGGGGCAAGAAAAGACTGAGGAAATGACGTCGGTCATGCGCATTAGTACCCTGGCGTACTGGCCAGTCTAAATGACCATGACCGGCTTATACTCTGGTATTCGGGCCGACTGGGACGCGGACTATACCAATAGTCAGGACTGCAGCAAGGGAATCCTCGAACATCTACATTTATGGTAGGTACAAAACTGTACTTTTTGTACCTACCATAAATGTAGATGTTCGAGTGTTCACACTGCTGCAGTCCAGGTTACCCTCCCACCTTCCTCTCTTCTTACCTGAGTTTTACCTATACCTCCCTGTTTGTACAAATCTCTAAGATGTATTTCTATATGGTGTATTTGCTTACAGCTGTAGCTATTGTTTTCTCCTTATGTTATTTACTTAGGATTATGTATTGCCTTCCTATTTGGGGGCACCTGACATCTGGGGCAAGAAAAACTGAAGAAAATGGCGTTGGCTACCTCTTTTAAACCCCTGTTACACTGACGTCAGGGAAGAAGCGACAGCAACCGATGCCGGACCAAGACTTTGGAACTCGGGCCGACTGCAGGACCTGTGTTTTTCCTAATGGTCTTGCTCTAATTTTCACTTTAGCTAGTCCCCCCGATATAGTGTCATGATTAGGTCAGTACATTTTTCTGACACTTTTGTATCTTTCCATCACTTCATACATGTATTCCCAAGCAGACATCTAAAAGGTATTTTTGGAATCTAATAACACCAGTGACAGTTTTCCCTTTTTTTGCTATGCTTCCCTTATTATCAACAGTAATTTAATCAGATTATCAGTCAGCCTTCATCCCCTATAAAACCTTTCTGATTATTGTGGATTAACGTTAGGATTATCCTCCTCTAAGCTTCCTGCTAATATTAACATGAAACACTTAGTCTTGGTTTAATATCAATATTCCAGATTCCAAAGATGTAGGGTCTTAACCACTTTAGTGTATCACTGCTATTATTGCTTGTTTCCATGAATCCAGATGGAAACCTCCCTCCAGTACTTCATTAAATGGGGTTACTGATCTCTCCACAAACTCTATCTTCCTACTGTCCCACACTTCAATTGGTATTGCATCTGAAGCGACTTCTTGTCGCCACTCTTGCCCAAGCCCTGTCTCAGTTTCCTCATTTTATGGGGCAAGCAATTTATTTCTTCTTTCATAACCTTCTCTTGTATTGGCCTCTCCCAATCCTCTTCCTGAAGAAGCTTGCATCCATTATCTTCTCCTATAGGTATATGTCTATAGGTACTCTCCTCAGATAGAACACACACTACTATCCCTGACCTCTCTTCAACAGATTTTGATAATCATGGACAGACAATTTCCTTTGGTTTCTCCTGCTAATCTGGTTGATATGGGCATCCTGAGATAGTGTAGCAACTGCCTTATGTACACAGACAACTCTCTACTACTACCAACTAGGAACACAATATGTGAGAGATGCAGTTACAAACTCATTCCCTCCAGTACAACTCTTTTGAGTGTGCACCTTTAACTCCTAGTGGGTGTGGCCTGAGCCTTTAAAAATGAAGTTATCACCTTACAATTCTAGCAAATACTCATTGACAGAGGTCAAATATCAATACAGTTGTGTTTGCCATCATGTATGCTTCAAAATACAATATTCTGATACCTTGTATGTAGCATGGTTTTGTAATTATTAATGCTAGTATGAACAACTAATATTTGACGCCTAGAGGAGCAGTAGGAGGTAACTGCCGATGTGCCTGGAGGCGTCACTCGGATGTAATGAGAATCCTTGCTATCTCAGTCACAAGCCAGTACATCTGGCACTGAGAAGGCTGTCTGCACAAACACCACACCTCTAACAACACCCACATCTCTACAACACACTCCTACATATGTGGGGGTTCTCAACAAAAACATGCCTAAAATGCTTGAAGAAAAGATACCTCCGAAGCAAAAACACACGCATGCATCACAACCCACAGTACCAAGCATCACACATAGTGCACACGTCTGTGTCTCACTGCCTCTAAGGCCCAGCCACAAACCCAACAATAGTAGTCATAGGAAACTGTATTGTGAGATACACAGATGAGCCCCTCACCATGCTAGACAAGGAGAAAGTCACAGTAAGTTGCTTGTCAGGTGCTAGGATCCGCCATGTCATGCACACACTCAAGTCTCTCAACAGCAAGTACTGTTATGACTGTCATTGTCCATGTTGGTGTGAATGACTTGAGACGTACCTCTCTGAACTATATGAAGAGAGACATGATTGAGCTTGCTGAATATGTGTCCCAGGCAGGCATGTCCCTAGCCTTAAGCAGCATCCTACCATCGCCCAGAATGATGCCTCAATACAAACAGAAAATGATTGACTTTAACAATTGGCTTATTTTCTGGTGTCATTCCAAGGGGATCCAGTACCTGACAGCCTGGGAGGACATGATTGACAGACCACGATGCTTTGCCAGAGAATGGCCTTCATCTGCCTCCCCTAGGCTTCAGGCAAAGGCTCTTGCCTCCCCCCTAATGCCTTTTCTAGGCAAAGGTATGAGCACAGAATTGCCAACATGAAAAATTCTTCTAAACGAAACCTAAAGGTCATACTGCTAAATGCTAGGAGTCTTTGCATGAAACTTCACTCATTGCAAGCATTCCTTGCCCTGGAGGATGCTGACATTTGTGCAGTCACCAAAACCTGTTTCAAAGCTGCGGAGAGCACCCCAGCCTTACCAGGTTACTCATCCTACCACACTTTCAGACCTCAAATGGAGCACTACAAAGCCAAAGGAGGTAGAGTTTCAATATTTATCTAAGATGTACACACCTCCAGGCTGGTCAAATGGTATGACGCACAGGAGACACTCCAGGTGCAGTTAACTGTTGACAAAAAAACATATTCAAATCATAGCTAGCTACAGACCCCCAACCATGACTCAAGATGCCCACTCCACCGATTTGGACGTATTAGAATCCATTAAGATTCAACCCTCTACCCTGATCCTGATCCTGGGAGACTTTAACTACCCAACCATAAAGTGGAAGACCTATTCTAGCCCAAACATAAATGCCCAGAGATTCCTCTACTTCATCAATGCCAGTGCATTGGATCAGCTGGTAATCACACCTATGAGGTGAAAATATCTTGGACCTGGTCCTAACCAACATGAGTAGCCATTGTAGCACCCCTACAAGTGTCATCCTTCTTGGTAAGAGCCGACCATAAAGCGATCACTTTCGAAGTCACCATCTCCCCTGACCCCCCCCCCCAAATCAGGGTCAAACAAAAAAACTTTTCCAAAGCTGACTACAGTCTCCTCAGAGCACGTATAAGCAGCATCACAGCCACTGTCCATTCAGTTGGAACTAGCACTAATGTCCAAGCCTACACCAAAAAACTGTATGAGTACCTACATAGCTGTATGGACTCAGCAGCACCTGACAGAACCAGATCATCTTCCTCAAGGAAGAGTAAACCTGTCTGGTGGACAGCAGCAATAAACAAACTCTATACGAAAAGGAAAAAAATGCTGTCCAGACCAAGGAGGAGGAGGTGCCAAGTTGGAAGCAATCTCTCCTTTGTCTGAACACGCAAATAAGGCCACTGGTGAAATCCTCTAAGGCTAACTTTGAGTTCAGATTGACCACATCCACTAAGGACAGTCACAAGGCCTTCTTCACATATGTCTGCATTCTCAAAGGTAACACCCAAATCTGCTCTGAATTGGTGGTCAATAACACACCATACACAAATGCCATACATATAGCCAACCTGCTGGCAGACAGGTTCAGTGAAAACTTCACCCCCCCAATCAGTAAACCAGGACATCCCCAGCACCTGCTTCCCTCATCACCAGGGAGCTTTAGTCTTTAGTGCCCTGTCAAAGGCAAAAAATACAATCTTCATGGGACCCGATAACATCCCTGGCTGTATCCTACATGAACTCAGGCATGAACTGTCAGCTCCATTAGGTGCCCTATTCAGTCAAAGCCTGAGCACCGGCTTCATCCCAGCTGAATGGAGGACAGCCACTGTCATCCCTCTAAACAAAGGTGGAGCATCCACTGACCCAGGTAATTATAGGCCCATCAGCCTAACTAGCCTGATCTGCAAGGCCATGGAACGCATTGTCATGGACTTTATAAACAAGGACATTGGCAACCTCCAAATGCTTGACCCCACACAGTTTGGTTTTGTCAAAGGGAGATCATGCCTGTTAAATTTGGTTGATTTCTTCAAAACAGTCACCAAAGCCATGGACGAGGGGAAGACTGTGCACACCGTCTACCTTGACCTAGCCAAAGCCTTTGACACTATTCCCCACTCAGGCATAATAGATAAACTCTCCAAGCTAGGCATCAACCCGTATGTTACCAGATGGGTAGTAAACTGGCTCACTGATAGAACCCACTCAGTCAGAATAGGGGAAACCACCTCTAGTAGTAGACCTGTAACAAGCAGTGTACCCCAGGGTTCGGTCTTGGTGCTTGTATTGTTTGGGATATACTTGTCTGAGGTGCAAGCCAAAACATGTAGTCTGTGGCTGACCAAGTTTGCAGATGACTGCAAGCAGGGCCCTGTCTTAAATTCCCCTAGTGACATGAACATCCTCCAAGAGGACCTTACCCAAACTAATGACTGGTGCCAGAAGCATGACCTCAGACTAAATGCCAAGAAATGCATCATTATTCCCTTTGGGGAAAATGGCATCCCCACTAATTATGACATTAATAACAGTGTACTAAGCATGCAATCAGTCATAAGGGACTTCAGCACCCAGGTTGATAGCAACCTGACTTTTGACCAGCACTTTGCCTCCGTTGTATGGAAGGCTGTCTACATGGCCCACCTCATAAATAAGGGAATTTCATCCAGGAACAGGGAGGTCATAACTTCCCTGTACTCCTCCCTTATCAGACCCATTATCGAGTACAGTGCCTCCTTCGGCATGTACTTTGTCAAGCATATGCAGCAGCTGGGGAGACCACAGAGGTTCCTGACCAGGAAAATCTAGGGTCTCAAACACCTGTCTTATATGGATAGGCTAAAAGCCCTGTCTCTCTACTCAGTCTCGTACAGACTGCTCAGGGGTGACCTGTGTCTGGCATACAAGGTCTTGATGGAGTTGCTGCTTATCCATAAGTCAAACTCCACTCGCTCAACCTGCACGCAAGGCCTTAAACTGGTATCTGACATTAATATAACTTGTTGGCAGGATAGATTTGTGTCCCAAAGACTCCCCCATCTCCGGAATAGACTCCCTCTCCATGTCAAGCAGAGTACCTCTGTAGCTCTGTTTGAGGAACCTGGGCGACTGGATGGGAAACAGAAAATACACCCCTGGGATCCCACTTGTGTCCCTGCTGGACAGGGTAAACAGGTGCAGACTTTGCGGGAACATGGGCGTAATTCTTTGCTAGGCTTATAAGAGCCTCCAAGGCCAATACCCTAGTATCATCCTATGAACCTATTGCATACATTTTTCATATATGTCTAAAGTCATTTAAGATCCCTTCTGTACTATTTTCTGTTTCCCCAGATTTCTCCTTGCTCATTTTGTACACTCCTCTTTCTACTTCCTGCTGCCTAAGTCTGTCTGCTAGCTCTTTGGTGACTTCTGGATTATCACTAAAATTACCCGCTCTACCACTGTTTGCTCATTGCACATTCTTTCATCTTCCTGCTTTTGAATACACTGTTTCAAGAACTTATTTCTACCCTCTCTCTGTTTTTTCTCCTTCTGTTTTGTTTCTGTACCTCTGCCATTTCTTGTAACATCTCTGTTATGGCCCTCTTTTGAGATTCTTCTTTTCTCTGACATTTCTGTTCCACCTTCTTAAGCCATTATTTTGTTTGATCCCATTCTTTTCTACGTGTCCTGTGTTATTTTGTTTACTACCTTTATTATTCCGTTGATCCTTTCTTTTGCTATGTTTCTTTGTTAAATAAGTTGGGAATTTGCAATGCGGCTCTAGTTTTTCCCTCTTTCAGAGTTGCTCCCAGAGCATGATCTGACAGCATTATGGACAATATTTCTCTTAACATTTGTTTACTCTAACTTAATATAACTTCTATCTAATCTTGCCCAGGTGTTTAACCTGTGTGAAAAAAGGTATAGCCCTCTTCTTCCCCTGCCTTATGCTTTATATCCCAGGCCTTAGCCCATCTTATCATTTTCATGTAGTTTCCTAAAAATCTACCTTCCTTGGTGACTTTACTGCATTTTGGGCCTTTATTGACCTAGTCACTTGTCATTGTGTTCTGTTATCCCATCATCAGGCTTATTCCTTCCAGAAATGTATCTCCATCAGAATCGCCCTGAGTGTCTTTACTTCTGTATATGTAGGGATGTATATTGACAGAAAGGTCCACTTCCTTTCATTTAATAATCATTTAATCCCTACCTATCTGCCTTTACTAACCTCTGTCTTGTCCTGTATTTCCGTTGGCCTTCATTGTTTTACCAGTATACTTGGACCTCATTGTTTCTTACTGCCCCATGATAAATTTGCCAGAACCCTGTATTTCCCCTTTTCAGCTTTTTAATTTCTATTTCTGATACATTTGTTTGGTGAATCATTAACACTTGGAATTTTGTACATCTCATATGGCTTAGTACTCTCTCTTTCTCTGTTTTCGCACCTAGCTCGTTAACATTCCAAGATCTTATTCTTATTTCTGTATCCCCCATTCATCTGCACTTTTTTTCACTTTCATTTTCCATTCTTCTTTTTTCTGTTTCTTTTTGAATCCTAGTTTACTGTGTCCTATTCACTCTCATTGCTCCTTGAATCTGTTTCCTATTACTGTCACATTTGTCATTCTCCTAAACATTTGTTATTCAAACCTTTCCTAATTGTTAAATGAAATAAAATGCACCAAGTTAACACACAAATATACGTTTATTCAAACCAAAAATAAAAATGGTTAGCGCTTTCACAACTACACTAGTTGCTTCATCAGACACAGTAGTTTAACATAATAAAGCTTATATAAAAGATGCAATAAAGTCAGCTGACAATCCAGTAGTTACATGTTCCAATGCTTATAAATGTGTAACATTAAATATATGTAAATGTAAATATACATAAAAACATAAATAAATATGCATTAATATACTAATAAATGGTTAAAACATTACTATAAATATATATAAAAGACTTAGTTAAAATTTTTAAAATTTTGAGTTTATGACTTCATATCCTTCAGAAAATATAACAATGCAAAATCTGTCATTCTAGCAACTTTCTACTTTTATAGAGACAATATTTCCTAATTGTTTACAATGTTCAACTGTTTACAAAGATACATTCCACTTTTTAAAGAGATCCACTCTCTGCATGGTATTTGTGGCCTTTGGTGCACATTTTCTGTCATCACTATGACAGTGCTAATATTGCACATGTATTCATGTCTGTGGCCTTTACTAATATTCTCCCTTTTCCTTCATTTGTTATCATCTCAGCTGTGTGCTTACTTTGCCTGCCATATGGTTTTCCTCCTACTTCTGTTGTGACGTCTGCTTTTTATTTTTAGTTGACATTCAGTGACTTTTCTTTTCCCGTTTTAGTTACAACTCCTGATGCCTAGGCATGCCTGAATTACTTTATTTAACACACTTGTATTCATGTTTTACTGTTTTATGCTTGGACGTGCTTCTATACTTCACTGTTACCTGCATACTCCAACTCTTTCTTTTTTCTTGCTGCTCATCCCCTTGAGTCTTCCCTTTCCTGCGTTCATTTGTTTCCTGTCCTTTCCCCTTAGTTCTTAACTTTTAAAGGAGGGACCATATTCCTTTGCAATGCCATTTCTTTTCCTTCTCATACCTAAAGTCTTCTGTGTGGAGTCTGCATGTCCTCCCGGCGGTCGAGTGACGTTCAAAAGACATGCGTAGAATGGGCGTGCCTTCGTTGAAAGTTGGGCGTCGAGCTGGCACCACGGCACCGTAAAAATCTACTGCCAATCATTAGCAGACCAGAGTTCTGCTGTGGCGACCCCTAACTGGGAAAAAGCCAAAAGAACAACAACCACATAAAGTCTTATTTCTGAATGTCTCTGTCTGGTTTGCTGTGCTCAATATCAAATATCCTTTACCTGCTTTACTTTCCAGTTTAAAAAAAAGAGAGAAGAGTGGGGTAATCCAACTAAAGGTCTGCCAAATACACAGTGCTTCAAATAACCAAAAATAACTTTCGCAGACCACCACTTCGTAAAGTAGATCACAAATTTATTGAATAAAACAATAAAATGTAAAACTAATAAAACAATTCATCGAGCAAAAAACCAAGGTAAGCGCTTTCGGGCTAAGCCCTTCTTCAGACAAAGGAAAGAGCTGTGTATCCTGTATTTAAGCTACCAATTGATTTACTTCTAACCAATCAAAATTTATATTGCACCCTTCTTTCCCTAAGGGCAGGTTTCATAGGAATATATTCATTTAACCCTGGTGTTCTATGCGCTAACAGTTCACTTATCCATCTTGCTTCTTCTTGTTCTGTATATTTTCCTATATTCCTCCTTCTTTTATGGGGTAATATATTAATAATAGCTCTAAATTTAAAATGATGTCCACTGTTACTTTCTATGTGTTTATATAAAGCATTATGTACATTCTTATTCCTTATGCAAGAGAGATGTTGCAAGATCCTAACCTTAAACATATTGTACGTCTTGCCTACATAAAATGCTTTACATTGTTGGCATTCTGCTATATAAATTATATTCATAGTTCTACAAGTAGCTTTCACTTTGAAATAAAACCTTTTCCCAGTTACTGGATGTTCAAACAAAACTTCCTTATTTATGAACGGACATGCTTTACATAATCCACACTGTCTTGTACCTACCTGACAGATCACACCTGACCTTTGATTATTTTTCTCTTGGGTTAAGATATCTTTTAAGTTTTTGTTCCTTCTAAACCCAAACTTAGGGTAATTACCTACTATCTCTTTTAGTTTGTCGTCTGATGTAAGTATATGCCAATTTTTCTTCACTATCTCACAAATAC
>NC_056734.1:984487862-984492862 GCF_019279795.1 Protopterus annectens | reverse complement strand
AGGCAAAACCTCCTTTCCTTCAGCCTTGCTCTGCCCTGAACTCCCTACCACCAAACATCCGCACTACTTCCAACCACTCTGCCTTCAAGAAGTCACTTTTCTTACACCTAGCATCTCAATGGGAATGCTCTTGTACTCACCCCACATAACCAACTCTACCTTCCTGTACTAGCACTGTACTCAAATTATCTACTGTGTCTCGTTCATTAAAATGCATTTATGATTTTTGCTTTATTCCCTCATTGCCTGTACCAAGATGGTCACTGTCAAATGTTAATCACATTTACGCTTTTATTTTTGTTCTTTTATACTATGTACCTTTATAATTACTGTAATGTACATTTTTCTTTTTGGAGCTCATACCTTCCCCTGCTATTGTATGTGCCTCTATATATTTACTGTAATGTACATTTATTTTCTTTTTGGAGCTTTTCTCCCAGGACTCCATTGAAAACGGGTCTTCAATGGCCCAATGGACTATCCTGGTAAACCAACCGCACAAATAAATAAATAAATATATAGTGTATATATATATATATATATATATATATATATATATATATATATATAGTGTATATATATATATATATATATATATATATATATATATATATATATATATATATATAGTGTGTATATATATATACATTTGTGTGTGTATATATTTATAGTGTGTATATATATACATATATATATAGTAGTATATATATATACATATATATATATATATATACATATATGTGTGTATATATATATATATATATATATATAGTGTGTACATACATATATATACATATATATAGTACATATATATAGTACATATACATATACACACACACACACATATATATATAGTGAGAGCATATACATATATATACACATACATATACATATATGCATATATATACAACTACATACCTACATACATATATATATACATAGGTAGTATATCCATTACATATATATATGCTATATATATACATATATATAGTGTGTACAGTCCTATATCCATATACATACATACATATACATGCACACACACACATAGTGTGTATATCCATACACACACATATACACATATACACACACACATCCATCCACATATATACATACAGGCATACATAGTGTGTATATCCACATACATATTATTGTTACACATACATATATATACACATAGTGTGTATATCCTCCTCCCCATATATGCCACACACATATACTATACACATACATATATATATATATATTCACACATATATATATATAGTGACATATACAGTGCATGCATACATACATCACATACAGTGCATACACATACAGGTATGTATATACATACATACATACACACATACACATGTATATACACACACACATATACAAGTGCATGTATATTGCATATATATATACATATATACATATATACATATATATACATATGCATGGCACATACATAGTATGTATGCATGCATATATACATACACATATACATGTGTACATACATATAGTGTATACATACATATATACATATACATACATAGTGTGTGTACATACATATACTAATAGTTAGTTAATATGCATATATACATCCACATATACATATATAGTGTGCACATATATATATATATACATATATATAGACAGATAGCATATACATACACAGCATATATATATATATACATACATACAGTGTGTATACATACATGTGACATACATATATATATATATGTGTGTATATATATGCTGGCTGCATATATATACATATACATACACATGCATATACATATATATATACATACATAGTGTGTGTGTGGCATATACATACATATACATGCGCAGTGTGCATATACACATATACATAGCGTGTATACACATACGTATGCACATATATATATACACATATATATTAATACATATACATGTACTACACACATATATATATACATATATATACATTACATATGCATATTATATATATGCATATACATATATATATACATATATGGAAAGAGTTACATGCATATACATATATATATATATTATTATTACATACACACACGTGCGTGTATGTGCATACATACACACACATACATACATAGCATGCATACACATATATACACACATAGCTGCACATATATATATACACATATATACATACACACATACATGCATACACATGTATGCATACATACACATACATATACATACATACATACATGCATATACATGTATACGCATACATGCATATATACATGCATATACATAATGTATGTCATTATTACACATACACATATACATGCACACACATACACATGCATATACACATATATATACATACACACATTATTACACACATACATGCACACACATATACACATACACATATATATATATACATGTGGCTGTACACATATTATTACGCATACACATACACATATGCATATGTGCAGCACACATACATGCATATATATATATATATATATATATGTATATGCATATATATGTGTATATACATATATGTGTACACATATATATATACATACATATACATATTACACATACGTGACATGCATATATATGTACATACATACGTGGCACACACACATATACATATATATGTGAATGCACATATATACATACACATACATACATGTATGTACATAATATTATGTATCATTTGCACATATGCATGGCGTATATATGAACATACATATGCATAGTATATGTATATACATATATACATATATGTATGCATATACATACATATACATATATGCATGCATACATATTATTATACATATATGCATGCGCGCCAACATATATATGTATACATACATGCATACACATACATGCATACATATATGCATATGTATATATACATATACGTATACATACATGTATATATATATATACATATATATATATATGCATACGTACATGTATACATATGGTAGTGCATACACACACATATATGTACACACATACATATATACATGTATTGCTACATACACATATATATATATACATATACATGCATACATATGCATATACATACATATATATATACACATATATACATATGTTAGTGTGTGTGTGTGTGTGCAGTACATCCATATATATATACAGCATACATACATATATACATATACATATAGTGTGTGTGGTCTGGTGCATACACATTATTATACATACATATTATTATATGCATATATACATACACATGAGCATGCATACATACGTGTGTACACACATACACACATACATACATATAGCGTGTGTACATACATACATACATATTACACAGGTAGGTGCATACACACATTATTACATGCATACATACATACAGTATGACATACACACATACATGGTGTGCATGCATATATATGTATATGTACATACATATACACATATATATATATATTACATACACATATATGTATACATACACATAAAGTGTGTGGGTAGTACATACACATACACATATACATACACACATATACATATATATATACACATACACACATATACATAGTGTGTGCATAACCACATATACACATACACACACACATATACAACGTACATACATATACACACATACATACAGTGCGTGTGTGCAAGTGCAGTGCGGCATGATGCACATACATATACTACATATATATTAACACATAGTGCATGTGTGTGCACACACATGCCACACACAATATATATATATATATATCAGATATGTATGCAGCACATATACATATATATATATAACGCATACACATACACATACATACACAGTGCGTGCAGTATACACAGTATTAAAGCATACACATACATACGTACATACAGTGTGTACACACATACACATACACATACGATGTGTGTACAACATGTGCGTGTGTACATATATACATATATACCAGTATATGTGTGTGTGTATAGTGTGTGTGTGCATACATTACATATATATATACATACATATACATACAGTGCATGTATACATATGTATACACACATATATATACCCACACATACACACAGTGTGTACACATGCGTATGCCGCATATATATACATACATACACACACACATATAGTGCTGTGTGTACATACACATGTGCATACACACATATACATACAGTGCATGTGCACACACACACACATATACATATAAGCATATATATATATACATACACACACACACAGTGCATAGTGCGTGCATACACACATACATATACATATTATGCGTGTGTACATATGTGTGCATATGTATACATATATTACATACATACATGTGCATACACAGACACATGTGTGTGTGTGTGTGTACATGCACACATACACATATGCACACATATGCGTGCAGCAGCCGCACACACACACATACATATACATGGCACACATACACATATTGCTGGTTACGTACATGCACATATACACACATACATGCACATATATATTATTATTACAGACATGACACACACACACACACACATATATACATACACATACATACACACAGACAGATTACATATGAGCGTGTGTATATACATATGCACACACACACACACACATATATACATACATGCATACGTGTATACATATTATTACACATACGTATGCACACACACATACCGCATATACACATGTATGTGCATATTATATACATATATATATGTATACATACACATGCATATATACATATATATACATGCATACATACAGTGTGAGCGACACATATATACATAGTGTGTGTGTGTGTACATATATACATACATACACATATACATATTATGTACAGTATGTGCATATGGCTGAAATAATATGCATACATGCACACACATCCTCCCCCATATATATATATACATACATACACATACATATCCATATACACACACATATACACATACAGCATAAATATATACAGCGTGCGTGCATGTACACACACATACATATGGCGGCGGCGCGACATACATATATGAGGATAAAACCTGAACCACTGAAAACTGCTATACTGTATGTA
>NC_056734.1:984450362-984475362 GCF_019279795.1 Protopterus annectens | reverse complement strand
AGAATTTGTATTAAAAATTTGTTGGATGAATTAGGTAGTTTGAATGATGTTTTGATTATTGATTTATTGTTTAGTGTTATTGTAGTTAATTATGAGAACATCTTCGAAAAAGTGGAAAGAAATGTAGAGGTAAATTTGGAAAGAAAAAGTAAGAAGCTTTTAAGGGACGAAGCTGATTACATTAAAAAAGGAGTTTATCTTTTGCCCATATTTTCAGTAGAAACAAGTGATTCTGTATACGCCAATAAAGGAAGGGGGAGGAGATCAGATAATGATCCACGAACAGGTGTTGTTCAGAACAATAATAATGACCTTGACGGAAATTTTGAATATAACAATGATGATTATGATTCTAACTATCCCCCCTTAAGGAGATCAGAGCGTATAGAGAATCAAAATAGACAAAAACCTTTTTTAGGGTTTCAAAATTGACCCAGGACATACAAGGGGAAGAACAAGGGAGAATACAGAAACTCCCACAGGTGATTCAAAAGAATGTTACTTTAGACAATATCACGGTAGAGGGTATTTTTTATTCACATGAGGGATTTAATATATTCTTAGTTTACAATCTCGAACGCTTAGAACAGTGAAAAAAAAATCGCAGTTCCACAAAAAAAAAATGTAAAACATTACAAAAAGTGAGGGGCTTCACCCCCCACACCCCCACTGAGATCACACTACAGTCACAAAAACGGCAAAGTAATGGAATCAACCAAGCGATTTCTTTCCCAAGGAAAGAATTTGCTTATATGCGGTTTTGCTATTTTGTCTTTTTGT
This sequence comes from Protopterus annectens, assembly GCF_019279795.1. Taxonomy (NCBI): domain Eukaryota; kingdom Metazoa; phylum Chordata; order Ceratodontiformes; family Protopteridae; genus Protopterus; species Protopterus annectens. Next base: position 984,474,582 of record NC_056734.1, on the reverse strand, counting down.
GCTTTGAAGTTTGATCAAGACGCATTCAAAAGAATGCATCTTCGATCATTTAGTAGGAACCCTGTTCACACTGCCGGGTGGCTAGACCTGGCTACACACTGATCAGCAGCTTAATTTCAGCTCTCATCATCATCACTCCACTTTTTCCCATTTTCTGCATGGTGTCAGGGTGTTATGTTAACTGTAGCCATTTCTCTCGATTCTTTGCCACACTTCTACCTTCTTGGACATTCATGCCTGACTGTTGCATATCTTCTCTCACACAATCCATCCGCCTCTTTGCTGAATGCAATTATTTCCTCTTTCCTTCTTCCTGTTTGTCCCAAATCAACTTCACCAGATTTCTGCCTTGTTTTCTGCACATGTGTCCGAACCACTGTTCTCTTTGATGTTTTGTGGAATTGGAGCTACTTTGGCTTCTGCTCTTATGTCCTCATTTCTTTGTCTCTCCCACAGTGTGCATCCTACCACCCTTCCCAGGCACTTCATTTCCATCACCTCTATCTTGCTCATCTGTTCTGCCTTTACTGCCCAGGTTTCTGTGCCATACAGTAGTACTGATTGCAGCACTGTCTTGTACACCTTACCTTTCAGCTTCTTTGGCATTCTTTTGTCATACACTACACCTGACACTCTGTGCCAGTTTGCTCCATCCCCTCGGATTCTAGCTTTGATTTCTTCATTCAGGCTTCCCTTCTCCTCAATCACCCCTCCCAGATACTTCAAACTTTTTACCTTCTTATTTCTCCAGTTTGCTGTCATTACCAGTGTTGTATCTGTATTTAGTTTCATTCCATGTGCCTTCAGTTTTGCATTCCATTCCCCTATCTTTTGCTGAAGTTCTTACTTGAGTCTGCCTGTAATGCCACATCATCTGCATACAGCAGATTTGTTGATCTGTTCCCTCCGACCTCTTTGCTGATGTAGTCCATCACCATTATGGACACCAGTGTGCTCAGAGTTGAACTCTGGAGCATACACACTCCTACTTGGAACCCTACTGTGAGACTAAACACTTCTCATATTTGAGTCATTGGGTCCTTGTACATAACATGCACTAATTCTGACAGTGTTTCCGGGACTTCAAACTACCTCAGTACTCCCCAAATCAGCTTTCTTGGGACCTTGTCTTATATTTTCTCCAAGTCAAGGAATGCCTAGTTGGATTCTTTCCTCATCTCTAGCTTATTCCCAACTATAAATCTAACTGCAGACATCGGGTCAGTTGTGCAGCATCCTGATCTGAATCCAAACTGCTCATCTCCCATCTTTCTTTCTACTACTCTGCATATCCAATTATCAATCACCCTTTCCATAACTTTCATGTAATGTGACAAGAGTTTGATTTCTGTACTGCCCACAGTTGTGGATGTCCTCTTTGTTCTTGTACACTGGCATGAGTTTCCTTATTCTGCAGTCATCTGGGATAAGCCTTTCTCAAAACACTGCTATGAGTACCCTCTGGAGCCGTTTTTCCCCTATCTCACCCAGCATCTTTATTATATTTGCTGTGAACTCATCTGAGCCTGCTGCTTTCCATGACTTCATTTTCCTTAGTGCTGTTCATCTAGGGTGGGCTCCTATTTTCTCATTGAAGGCTGTGTCTGGGGCAGTACAGCTTCTATGGGGTTTTCTTCATTCAGAAGGTGCTGGAAGTACTCTTTCCATCTGCCTTTGATGTCCTTTGGACTGGTATGCAGTTTGTTGCTGCCATCCCTTACGATGGGTGTCTGACTATCTTCTTTATCTTTCTGTCTTTGCCTTGCAACCTGATATAGTTTCTTTGTGCCACCTACTGAGTCACTTTCAGAAGCTGGTAGAGTACCTCCAGTGCCCTGTTCTTTCCTGTTGCAATTACCTTCTTAGCTTCTTTGTTCGCCATGCAGTATTCATTCCTAGCTTGGTCAGTCTTTTCTGTCTTCCACTTTTTCTAGCACTCTGCTTTCTTTGGGTGACTTCCTGGACTTCTGCATTCCACCATCAGCTTTCCTTATGTACCTTATTTCCATACCTGGCTTAGCCACATATATAGTCCTCACACATGCTGCTTTGAGGCACTGCCATTCTTCCTCAACTCCACCTATTTCCTTTTCTTGGGGTGCTATAGACCTGAGTAGTTCCTTGAACTGCTATACTTTCTCTCCAGTCAACTTCCGGGTCTTCGGTCTGGTCTCTATTTATCTTAGAGCCTTCTCTGACAGCTGCTTTCAGCTGATTGTAGCAACCAGTGGTTTATTCTGTGACTGTTTCACTGTGGATGACTTTGCAATCATTGATTCTATCCCAGTGCCCTTTCCTTACCAGGAGAAGGCTGTATATTGGCCACTTTTGTATATGATCTTGTGACTCTCTCTCTTTCTGAACCATGTGTTGGCTACTCTGAAGCAATTTGCCAGGCAAAAGTCTATAATGGCCTTTCCTTCTTTATTCTTGTTGCCCCACCCATGTGAAGTCAGGAATTTCCCATATCCTCTTTTGTCTGTCCTGATATGTACATTCAAGTCACCTTTTATCAACATCAGTTTGTGTTACCCTACTTTATCTAGTAGGTCCTGAAACTGATGTCTGAGTGCACTCTTCCTTGCTATCACAAGCCGGCTGAGATTATGAATACTGCCCTATCATTACACTAGAATCTGATTCCTATGAGTCTGTCACTAATTCTGATGTCATCCCTCATTGCCTTCTGAAGCCTCTCTCACACCACAATTCCCTCATCCATTTCTAGCCTCTCCTCTTTATGAATAGTAAACTTTATATCCCAAGCCATGTGGCTTTGCTGCAGTGCTGTTCCGTATTGACTCTTAGATACACAGGATGTCCAAACTCCTCCATACCATCATGCCATTCACTTCCAAGCTGCATCCTGTCAGTGAATATACATTGAGTGTAGCAATTCTCAGTTCATGTTTGCGTCTCCCAGTATGAAAAAAGAAACTGATAGATAAAGACCAGTAACTCTGACAGTTTTAGTAAATTCAGTTACTGGATAGTAAAGAGATTGTCTGAATGCCAGCAAAGGAAAATCAACTAAAAAATTGAAGAGAAAACGCAGACTGGAAAGCATCATGCAGCTATTCAGCAAAACTCATTTCAAGCTCCAGCTTTGGTGCAAGACATTATTTTAGTAATCTAGAAGAAAAATTAATCAAATGTGCTTAGAGCTGATAAAATAAATGAAACACTGAAGGAGTATATCAACTCGTATAACAAAAGTCTAGCAAAGATGATAGAAGTCTTAACAGCTGTTCAGGTAAACTGATAAAATTGCAAAGATCAGAGGCTGACATGAAGAAAAGGTTGGCTGATTGTGAGATTGCTCAAGAAGACCTCTTTCAAAAAATAATAGTGTTAGAGAACACAGCATGCATGGAACCTTATATTTTGTGCTGTACCAGAGAAACTGGGAGGAAGAGACTGCATTATTTTTTAAAGCACAAGTAACAACTGGCCTGGTATTCCACAGTAGGATTTTTTAGTTGAAAGGGCACGTTGTATGTATGTTCCAAACCAGGCAGTGTGAATTCATCTAAGACCTGTATTAGTAATGATGGAACCATACTAGCAGAAAGAGTTAATCTGACAAAACTGTGGCAGAAGGGCAGAGTATTAACAATTGGAGACTATAAAGTGTTTGTGTCAATGATTATTCACTGTACACTGAGCAGAAGAGAAAAAAATGTATCCCAGCAATCAGGTAATATTGGGAGGCAGGTGTGAGATTCAACTTGCTGTATCCAGCTGTCTTCAGAATATTTTTCCTGGAGATGAAAGTCATGTTTGATGCAGAATAGGCCAAAGAGGAAATACAAAAGTTTGTCCAGCCAAAAGTGAGACATCAAACGGAAGGGAACTCTGCTTATCAACCTTCTGATAATAAAGTTTGTAGAGAGACTTTGCCTGTGAAACCTTTTCCAGTGTTACAAAGGAAAATGCTTCAGAGAGGGGGAAAAAGCACAGGAGTTGACTAGAAGAATCAGGAGTACCTTTGACTTTTAACTCCTATTCTGGGTTGAGACATAAAGATGAACAAAAAGAATATCAGCAACACTAAAAAATAGTATATAAATGTGGTATTTTAAAGCACCAATCATATTTCGGAAATGTGCTGTGCAAAAAAATTAAAAAATTAGACTTTTTTGATTTTGTTAAACTTGTGGGGGAATGAAAAGTGTATACTCACATTTTTGTCATCAGTGTTTGGAAGGATGCTAAACTGAAAGGAAAGGAAAGAAGTGTAACTGTAAGTAAAACAATTTTTGTTCCTAATAGTATTTGTATAAAGCATTTCATGATAAAATTGCATGCTCTGTAGTAAAACAATTTCAGTTATTGTTGTATGTGATAAAGATACTAAAGTAAACAAGTGCCCTTCTTCTTTTTTAGTTTTAAGAAATGTAAGTATTACGATGTAATAAGAGAAGAAAAGCTGGACAAGAACATGTTTAAGTTAATATGCTGTAATCTTAGGTTGTTGAGGTTGGGGGATGGGTATAAAAGTACACAGATTGTAATATATGTACAGTGTATGTGTTTTTTCTTCATTTTGCATAGGTGACCCCCTGGATTAAGGCCCTTGGCTAAATGTAATGTAAAGTTTTCCTTTAGCATATAAAACTTCAGTGTGAGTTGAGAGGTCTACAGTTGAGGGTAGATGTACATTTTAGTCATATGTTTCCGTGGAGATAAGCTGACTACAGATGTATGCAATAAAAGCCAGAGCACTTCTTAAGACTAAAAGTTAATGTTTTCTGAAAGCATACAAGCTGTTTTTCACATCTGACTGGAGAGTTAAAATAAGACAGAAACAGACAGCAATTAATATAAGTCGAAACACAGGCCTGTGTAACATGTGTCTTAGCATGGATAATCTTAATTTTAGATTACGTAATGCTGGAGTATGCAGTTGTCAGTTTGGGACACTTGTTCCTATCAGGAGGGTTAAACTTCATTATTTAAAGGTGTACATAGTTCTGTGTGTTTTAAGTTAATAGGTTACAGGGGTGTTTGGGGGGGTTGTTTTTTGAGTGTTTTCATTAAAACAAAAAGTGTTGTAAAATGTGGCATAGTTTCAAATGGAGATAAGAAACAACTGTATAAAAGATCAGCCTGCCAAACATTAGTGGATCATCTAACAAAAGCTGGAATTAGACATTTAGAAAACTGTTCTCTATAATAGGTGGGAATGATGACTTCTTATAATGGCTACACTCTCCATATTATTTTGGAATGTTAATGGCCTCACAGGTATAGACAAAATAGAGAGAGTATTGAGTGTTATTAAAATGCAGAGTGGAAATAGCAGTGCTACAGGAGAGACATTTGTAAATAAGTGAGCATGTGAATTTGATAAAGAATTTCAAGAGGGATATTCAGCGGAGTATCAGGGACAAATGAAAAGGGAAATACTTGTACTAATTGCTAGAGGAGCTCCAATAATGATAAATTTGTGGTAGTAGGGAGCCACTGGCAATGGAGAAGGATTGTGCATGTATTTATATTCCACCTAAAAGTGCCATAATGGAACTTATGAAAATTTGGGCAGAACTAATTAACTTTCAATAGGGCACATTACTTGCAAGTGGGGACTGGAATTTGATTTACAACAGTGAGAGTGTATCTGTGGTACTTAGAAGGGAAAATATAACAAAAGAGTATAGATTTCTGAAGAAATTTATGAAAATTTTGGTATGGAAAACATGAGTTCAGTAGTAGGAATTCAGAGAGAGTTTACATATTATTCCCCAAGGTACAGTAACAAGGCTAGACTGGACATTAATTATGTTACACAGGAGCATGTGCATTTAATTGAATGTTTCAACACATATCCAGTAACTATTGCAGATTATGCACCAGTATCAACTAAGATGAAAATGCATGTTAATGAATTAGAAAATGAGACACTAGTGCTTCCCCACCTACCTATTAAAAAGACAGATGAGCTTAAGGAATGGGTAGTGGCAATTATTCAAGAGTTATTAGGAAAGATATAGAAATTTCTTGAGAAGTTGTAGCTAGTGAGTATGGTAAAATGAAAGTGGAGTTTTAAAATATGGTGGTAGTAAAAGAGATATGATTAAGAAGTAACAGGAATAATGTGCAGGGGCTGACAAAGGTTAAAGTATTGAAGTCCATGCGAAATCTCACAGAATAGAAAGAGTTGCAACTGCAGAGTGCTAAAGAGCAAATAGGGACATATTTGGATAAAATGCATGAGTTTAGAAAGATTGCAGCTGAGCAACTGTTTTTTTGATAACTCCAAAGCACAAAAGCTTTTAACACAATGACTTAGGCAACAGAAAGTAGAAAGGGTTGTTCCCAAACTTATGGAGCCTATAACATGAAAAATAACCAGAGATCCTGTAGAGGTATTGGAGCTGTTTCTGAAATTTTAACAAAATTTGTATAAAGCAGAGACACATGCAAATCAAGAAAGAGCACAGATGGAAATATTTATGAAGACTTAAGTATGCCAAGGTTAGAGGTCGAGGAGGCTCAGTAATTAACAGTTAAAATAGGAGGATATGAGATAAAAATGGTGGCGTACAATCAATCTGCAGGAAAATCTCCAGGAATAGGTGGTATTCTTATAGAAGTTTGGAAACTAGGAGGGAAGAACGTGATAAATATCTGGAAGGTTTGTTTAACAGTATTTTAAAAGGAGGGGAAGTTGCAGCATCCTAGATGAAAGCTGTCGTGGGTGTAATACATAAAGGCATTAAAGACCCATCAGATCCTGCTGCATATAGACCCATTTCAGTAACCATGATTCTAAAGTATTTACATCTGTAACTGCTGAAAGAATGGCAAAGGTGTTGCCAAAATTGATAGATATGGATGAATGTAGTTTTATGGAGAGAAGGCAAATATTTGGCAACAATACTATAACAGTGATAATCCAGAGGAAGCAAATTCTAAGAAAATACCACTGTTGTTGGTGGGTCTTTGATGCAGAGAAAGCATTCAGCAAAGTAAGTTGGGATTTTATGATTAGGGCAATGGAAGCATTTACATGCCTGATACAATAGTATGGTTAATTAGAAGGATATATGAGGGATAGGAGGAGCAAAATTGAAGTGGAAGTGCTTTTGAACAGAGAAACCACTCAGGAGTGTCATCTTTCCCCTTCATTTGATTTATATTTACAGCCACTGGCAAGGGAAATCAGGGACTCAGAAATTTAAGTATACAAGTGAATGGCGATCAAGAAAAGTTGACTTTATTTTCACATGATATTATTTTATACCAGATAAAACCAGAAAATAACATCTCCGTTTTGTGGTGTTTCTTCAGACATAAAATGAATGAAGATAAAACAAAGGCTGTAGCTGTAAACTATGTACCCACACATGAATTGTTCCAGCAATACTCATATTTATAGAGGCACAATAAAAAGTATTTAGGAGTATGGCTTAAAATGTGTTCTGTTTTGGCAGCTAAGGATATGTGAGAAGAGACTAAACAAAAGGTAATACAAAAACTAAGACACTGGAAGCTCTTATTTGTGGATATGGATAATAGATAAGCAGTGAAAATATATTTTTTAGTTTTATATACAGGTCAGGCATATTTTTATAAACCAGAGAAGAAGTTATGGACAGCAATTAATAAAGAGTTAAAGTAATTTATCTTGGAGGGGAAGAGGGCAAGGGTCAAGTGGGATAAATTGAGCTTTCCAACAGAACAAGGTGATTTATGATTACTTGATTTGAATGGATATTTTAGAGCTTCACAATTAAGGTTCATATATATATATATATATATATATATATATATATATATATATATATAGCAAAAGCAGAAAGTTATAATTGAAAATGGAAAGGGGGGATGATGAAACAGAGGGGAAATTCAAGAAATGAGGAGAGAGATGGATTTTGGATGCAGATCCTTAAGGTGAATAAAGGCAACAGAGAATATTATATTCATAAATTAACAGAAAGCATTCTAAGAACTAAGCCAACATGGGAATGGAGAAAGGAGATTTTGCATATAGGGATGACTGCAATTAGGGGTCCAAAGAATAAGTAAGAGGAGGCTGGAATTTACTGGAGAAAACTGGCAAAGAAATAAAGTCATTAGGAGCAAATAACTAGAGAGGGGAAGGTAATAGAATGGGAAGAGACTAAGAAAACATTTGGACTGCAGGTTAAAAACTGCCTTCCCTTTCAGGGATTGATATCCAAGTGTAGGCAAAGAGAAAATGGCTTGATGAATACTAAGTGGAAGACCTGCTCTTGTGGAGTTTTTAGTTAATCTAGAACAGAAGCTGCTGTTAAAGTGAGTATTGGGGTAAATAAGATATTGCACAGTAACTATAGGAATCATTCAGAGGAGGTTAGAAAAGATTGGAAAAACAGATTGAATAAGCAATTTGCAAGGCAACAATGGGAGGACATGTATATGGCTCCCAAGTATGCAACAAAGTCTAGAAGATTTAGGATTTTTGCTTGTGATTGCAATAGGTATTTTTGTACCCCAAGCAGACTCCAAAGAATTTCTACTCAGGTAGACAGGTAGATGGCAAATGCTGGAGTTCTAATGGAGAAGGAGGAGGTAACTGGGAACTTTTTGAGAGTATAATGAGTTTGCAGCGTTCAAAAATTCCGTACAGAGTACTCTTGCCAGAAATATTGGGTGAGAAAATGGATGAAACCAAAGAAATAATTTTTCTGAGCCATGATACTAGATCTGACTTATCTAGATATAGTTAGGCCTTGGTAAGTTTTATTCTGGTGGCTACCAAATAAAGAATTTCTAGAAAATGGAAGTCAATGTCTAAACCATCTGTATTTGAAGTACTGAATATTGGATAACAAAAATAGAATAACTGGTAATGCGATCTTTAGAAAAGGGTAGGAATAATTTGTATAGAAAATATGGGAATTGTGAGAAAAATTCATGCAGAATAAAGTTTTGGAGGAGAGAGAGATTTAAGGGAAGGCAAGAATTGAGCAATTTGTGTAATATTGGGTTGATGAAAGTTATACAAACAAAAACGTGGTGTTTGTAACTAGAAATATGTTGATATGTTTTTTCTTTTATATAAATGTATGTTTGCCTGTGTCTTGAGTGAAAATTCACTAAAAGCAAATAAAAATATTCTTTGTATCATATACTTTTTGCCTTTCAAGTCTTTCAGACCATTTTGTCAAAAAGTCCACACAGTTATTTGTGTAAAAAGCTATCAGCAAATATCCCATTTGTTAATTTAGATACTCGTAGTCCTGTAGTTTTTAGCTGCTTTCCTAAACCCTCATAATCAAAGGTAAATATTTGATTTTGAAATCTAACATATTGCAGTCAAATGGGCTAAAGAATAAAGTGGTTTGGTATTTTTTTATTCTAATATGAGGTGTGGTACAGCATAAGAGATTTTTTTCTTTTTGACTTTCCTTTCATACTTCTTGGAAATGTTTCTTGAAAGAAGGTAAATCAAGAAGGTCCTGTTGGCTTTTGCTAAGAGTAATCTCCCAACAATTAAACACCATCAGTAAAGCTTCTTGTCTCCTTATCCTCTTGAAGGAAAAGGGACCCGATGGTATTCTACTGAGGTTGCAAAAATATTATGAAGCTTATTTTTTGAAAGCTGTGAGGCTGAGGTATAACTTTGCATACCTCTCAATTGTACAGATTTTTGCCTCATTATTTTTGGTCTTTTTCTCATAAAAGTGTTGTTTTCTGGGAAGTCAATGGAAAATTTTGAGGACTGAAGTCAGAAAAATAATGACAGAAATGTGAGTTTCAGACTTCATACCCTTCAGAAAATTCATGCTAATGCAAACTGTGTTATTCTATCAACTTTCTAAGTTTGTAAGAGCAGCATTTAAAAACAGTTCCTATTTTTGGGTCTTTGTACCCCCATTATATGTGGCTTTGTCCAGATTTATCGCTGTTAGAAGTTGAGAGGTATGGTTATAAGAGATTGTGTAATGTAAACCAGTGGACCGAAATGAAGGAAAATGTGTCTTTCTTCCTTGTGTATTTTTTGCAGAATTCTTTTTTTTTACTAGAAAATTCAGTGTGCAAAGTTTTAAAATTGTAACTGGTCTGAAAAGTGTCTGGATGAGAGGAAACAGAATTTTTAGAAGTGAGTGATGATCCACATGGTTCAGTTCTGGATGACTACTTTTCTGTATGTTCATTCCTCATCTTGCAGATGGAGTGGGAAAGTAAAGTTTGGAGAGGTAGTAACTGTCAAAGGTCATAGGTATTAAGTGAGATATTACAAGTTCAGAGCTTAAATTATAAATGTAAGCTTCAGAGCTTAAATTATAAATGTAAGCTTCAGTTTAATATTCAAGTTGTGAGGTTCTGCAGCTAAGTTTTAGTAAACGTCAGAATAATTTATTAGCATTATGATAATTAGTAATCTGGAAAAGGGAAAGATCTGGGGATAAATATTATCAAAAGCCTAAATCATGTAGTTTGTGATACTGTGTACAAAGCAAATGAAATGTGAGGATTTTTTATTAGATTGTGGTCTAGGGGTAGAAGTGTAATAGTGCCACTTCAATATTGGTAGGGTTATAGCTGGAGCACTGTGTGCATTTCTTTAGTACATTTAGAGAAAAGGGCCTTCATATGTTAGAGCAGAAGGAACTGCTGCAAGAGTGGTGAGAGAGAGAGATAGTATGGCTTATAAAGAAGCCAAAATGAACTGAAAATGTACATAATATTTGTATTTAATTAATAAATGTTAGTGTATGCAGTATGCCACATGACATCCACCTTCAGCACTTCTCTGCTCTGTCAGTAAATAGTTCTTTGCATCGGGATGACTCTGCTGTGCATCTTTAATACAGTATCAAAAAGAAGCCAGAGGACATTGTATGGTGTTTGACTAATATTGGGTCTTTGTTTATATTGTACATGACTATACTGTACTTATGATTACAAAAGTGAAGTTAAAAATGCTGGATCTTCTAGCCTTGTCAATATTCACAAATGGTGAAAAGCACTGCACATATGTTAAAAAAAAACTTTATACCACCAGGTGAAATGTTAAAAAAGAAATTACACTAGTCCACCTGGTATCATTTGTAAACCAAAACGAGAACTACTTGCAATGGATTTTGAATTATTAGTGCTATAATAAGCTAATATGATGAATAATGAATAAAATGCCATTAAACTTTCTAGAAGATGTTCATTGTGTTACCCTGCTGCAGTCATCACACTTGGGGTTATCCTGTCATCAGGCGGTTCCGCAGTCGGCCGGATTTCCAAAGTTTTGGTCCGACGTCGGTTGCTGTCACTTCATCCCTGACGTCAGTGCGCCAGGGGTACATATATTGCAACCGACGCCATTTTCTTCAGTCTTTCTTGCCGCGCGGTGCCCGAAGCAGAAGCAGTTCGCAAGTGCCGGTCGGCTGACTCCTGAGATTTTCGAATTCGAATTTCAGACCGAAGTCTTCTATAAAGCTAAGTACCCCGTTGGGGAAACTTTTCTTGCCTCAGACCGATGTCAGAAAAAGTTAACAATTGTATTTCTTGTGGGAAACAAATACCTCATAAGGATTTTCATTCTTATTGCATACCTTGCCTAGGCCCTGATCACAACGTCACTTCTTGTCGTTTCTGTGCTAGATTTAATAAATGTACTATTAAAAGACGATTTGATTTCGCACGGCACTTTTTTGGTAGAAAATTTAACTATAACATGCCGTCGGAGCTACCGACTACCGGCGTGCACAAAAAGCGCAGGGACAAGGACCGACAGCCCAGGCCTAAGCCCGATTCCGAGGCCTCGGTTGATCCGGTCTCCGGTTCTCCAGATATCAGTGAGGCTCCGATGCAGCCTCTGACTACCGCAGTTCTGGATCCGTAGACTGCTACAGATATTTTGACGGAATGTACTAGGCTGATGCAGCCTTTTACTTCATGCCCTTCCGACAATTTACCTTCCAAGGACGTCGGTACTTTGAAACGCCATCGGTTTCTGAAGGCGTTTTCAGACCGACGACTCCTACAGTCAGAACATTTTCCAAGTCTAAGACTCCTTCTAAATCGAAAAAGGCTTCACTTCAGTCTCCTGTTCAAGGCCCTATGCCTAAGAAACAGATGCTCAAAATGGCTGAAGATTTGATTTCTCTTATCAGGGATTCACAGCCTCCTCCTGACAAAAGGCCTAGACAAGAGGAAGATTCTGCTTCCTCTGAACAACTGTCTATTTCTTCGGATTCCTCTGAGGACCAAGACTATTCCTTCTCTCCTTATGAAGATTCTGATGCTGAGGACTCTATTCGCTCAGCTTCCCCTCCAGAAGATTACTCTTTTGGGGAAACTTTACACACTATGAGGGAACATTTTCACTGGGAAGGTCAGGATTACTCTGATTCCAAGAAAAGGCTCAGAGAGTTTCTTTTACTCCCCCAACACAGACCTCTAGCCATCCCTCCTGTTTTGGACATCGTGGATGATGTCTACTTAGAATCCAGTTTCAACCCTGACTCTCTACCTCCTGCCCCAGCCAAGCCTGACAGATACTACAGAGTACCTGATTCCCACAAATTCCTTTACAAAAGCCCAGTAGCTGACCCAGAGACTATCTCCCAGGGTCCCAAGGGGGCTAAGGCTTCCATGGCTAAAAATCTAGTACCTTCTGAAAGGGATTCAAGAGCACTAGACAGATGGAGGAAAAAGGTTTACACCTCAGCCACTTTAGCTATGAGAGCACTAAACTGTCAATTTCATATTCTTAAGTATCAGCAATTTCTGATCTCTCAGTTAAAACAAAAGATAACCACCCTACCTCAACAATCTGAAATGAAAGAGGTACAGGAGTTGTTGCACGCCACCAAGCAGGTGGGCAAACATACCTTACAATGTGGGTTTGATTCTTTAGAAGCCTCCTGCAGAGCAGCTGTCACTGGATCAATTATACGTTGGCATGCCTAGTTAAAAGAGCAAAGTCTGCCTGATCATGTTAAAGCAAAACTACTAGATGCTCCCTTATAGCAGGATGTTCTTTTTGTATTAAAGCAGAAGAAGTTTTAAAGAAAATGGAAGATAAGGCGAAATCAATGCAGACAGTCAAAGATTTCCTACAAGTACAACCCCCTCGCTTCAGCAGAAACTGGCCAACAAAAAATTGGTCCTTTCCAGCCACTGACAGGCCTCAGAGGGGTAAATACAGGCGCCCAAGGGGCAGAGGACAACCACAAGCTCAGTATAAGCCTCGCCAATGGGGCACTCCAACCCAGAAGGGAGGAGAAGACAGGTCTCAACCCACCAGAAGGCAAACTCAATGACTTGCACCTCAGCTGGCCAAACAAAGCTCTTTTGTCAGCCCCCTTGGGGTGAAAACTAACACTATTTGCAGACAACTGGCACATGGTCACAAAGGACAAATGGGTCCTAGACATAATTTTACGAGGATACAGATTCCACTTTCACACCTTGCCAATAAAAAGAGGAATGCCAAACCTGCCACAAAATCAAAGGGCAGAGGCTCAAAAACAAATTACAGCTCTCATGGCCATGACAGCCATTCAAAGGGTACCAATTCAAGAGCAAGGCCAAGGATTTTACTCAAGACTCTTCCTAGTACCCAGAAAAGAAAATGCTTGGAGACCAATTCTGGACCTTTCAATTCTAAACACTTACTTACAAATTCCCAAATTCAAGATGCTAACACTACAGCAGCTACTTCCCATGTTGGGCAAGGAAGCATGGCTGGTAACATTGGACCTCAAGGAGGCATACCTGCATGTCCCTATCAGACAAAGTTGCAGAAGATACCTCCGTTTCATTGCAGGTTCAACCCACTATCAATTCTCTGCACTGCCCTTTGGCTTATCTACTGCGCCCAGAGTATTCACAAAATGCCTGGCACCAGTAATTGCATACTGCAGACAAAGAGGAATTGAAATATATACATACCTGGACGACTGCCTCATCCAAGCAGAAAGAAAAGACTTTCTCTTACAACATCTGGCTTTTGTGAAGCATCTACTAAATTGTCTGGGGTACACAGTAAACGAAAAGAAGTCAAAACTAGTACCCTCACAAAAAATGACATTCCTGGGTGCCAGCTTGGACACAACGGCCCAGAAGGCTTATCTTACACCAGACAAGCAATTACAACTGACTCAATATTTCAAGACAATGGCAACAAAGACCCAATTATCTGCAAGAAAAATTCTGCAGGCTTTGGGCTTCATGGCATCTTGCATTCTGATAATACCATTTGCAAAACTGCATATGAGGAAATTACAGTGGTACCTAAAAAGCATATGGTCTCAACACAGCCACAGCTTGGACACAGTGAAATCTCTCATTCCCTGCCTTCAACAGGAATTTCTATGGTGGGCACAGGCATGTCACCTCAACAAGGGTCAGCCTTTCACCTTGCCCCCATCCAGGCAAACTATCACAACAGATGCAAACTATCACAACAGATGCTTCAGACTATGCCTGGGGGGCACACATGGCAGGGCAATGCATTCAAGGCCTATGGACTGCAAAACAAAGAAAACTGCACATAAACCAAAAAGAGATGCTAGCTGTACAGAAAGCACTGACAGCCTTCAAGGATCTACTACAGCCAGGACAACTTGCAATAAAGACGGAGAACACCACATTAAAGTGGTACATAAACAAACAAGGGGGCACACATTCCTACCCTCTTTGCAGGCAAGCAATAATCTTATGGAAGACAGCTCTTGCCTACCAAGTGCAGTTACAAGCTCAATTCCTGCCAGGACAGAAAAACACATTGGCAGATGACCTAAGCAGAAACATCAAAGATCCCCACGAGTGGAAGCTAGACCCACAAATATTTACAATGATAACTCAAAGATGGGGTCTACCAAATATAGACCTGTTTGCCAGTCCTCAAAACTACCAGCTGACAAAATTTTGTACAAGGACATTCCACCATCAAGCTTGGAAAGTGGATGCTCTCTCATTCAGTTGGAAAAACCTGATAGCATATGCCTTTCCTCCATTACCTCTTCTCACAAAGGTTCTTTTGAAGGGTCAGAAAGGAGAAACCTCGACTGATTCTCGTAGCCCCAGACTGGCCACGCCAGCACTGGTACCCGCTATTGAAGAATATGGCTCACAGCCCACCATGGATATTGCCTCAAATACCTCATTTGCTCATGCAGCAAGACAAGCAGATTCTACACAGCCAGATCAAAACCTTAAACCTGGCTGCATGGCAAATTAATTAAGCATCCCACCAGCTCCTCTTTCACAAGCAGTACTGGATGTTATTCTAGAGGCCAGGAGGCCAAGTACCAGGAAGGCTTACTCGGACAAATGGAAAAGGTTTTGTGCTTGGAACCAAGCTAAAGGCCAAGACACAACTCAGCCTCATATGCCTCACATTCTGCAGTATTTAGCTGAGATGTTGCATAAAGGACTTTCCTTCTCCTCTATTAAAATCCATGCTTCAGCTATTTCAGTTCACTACGACAAAAATCCACCTTTTATTTTCAAATCCTCTTCTAAGGCAGTTCCTCAGAGGGGCAAACAACATTAGACCACCTAGAAGAGCCCCTACACCAACATGGGACCTCAACTTTGTTCTGGAAAAACCAACGCTACCTCCCTTTGAACCAGCTTTTTCTGCAGACCTTCAGTTCCTATCCTGGAAGACTGCCCTGCTCCTGGCAATAACTTCTGCTAGGAGAGTCTCAGAATTACAGGCACTTATGGCAGTGGAACCTTTCCTCATTTTTCATCAAGACAGAGTTTCCCTACGAACTAATCCTTCCTTCATGCCTAAGGTGGTTTCCAGTGTAGCTTTAAATCAAACCATCCACCTACCCACTTTCTTCCCCAATCCACAGAACAAAGGTGAGAGACTCCTGCATTCCTTGGACATTCACAGGCAGCTTCGTTACTACTTGGATAAAACTAAGGCTTTCAGAAAAACTGACCAGCTCTTTGTTTCCTATGCTACAGCTTCTCAAGGGAGGGCCATATCCAAGCAAACCATTTCTAAATGGATAGGCCATTGCATACGATTCTGCTATACCCATCATGGGAAACCAGTTCCTCCTACCATTAGATCCCACTCTACCAGGGCAACAGCTACATCTACTACCAAGGAAATTTTAGAAGCTGCAACTTGGAGTTCTGTACACACCTTCACCAAACACTATCACTTACCTCTTTATTCTAAGTCCAGGGCAGGCTTCGCCAATGCAGTTCTGCAGGGCCTCATTGCCTCCACTAACCCTCTATGATGCCTCCACCCTACCTTAGCTTTGGGACTCAACCCAAGTGTGATGACTGCAGCAGGGTAACACGATGAACATAGTACAGTTTTATACCTACCATAAATGTAGATGTTCGAGTGTTCACCCTGCTGCAGTCCAGGTTACCCTCCCTCCAACCCCTCTGATCTACTGGCTAAATCTTTGCTATGCCTTTCTGATGTATTTGCTTATAGCTGAAGGGATTTTGTGTTTGTACAGTGTTCACACCTTTTGGTACTAATTTGGATCACCTTTTTGGGGGCACCTGACATCTGGGACAAGAAAAACTGAAGAAAATGGCGTTGGTTGCAATATATGTACCCCCGGCGCACTGACGTCAGGGATGAAGCGACAGCAACCGACGTCGGACCAGGGACTTTGGAAATCTGGCCAATTGCGGGACTGCCTGACGACAGGATAACCCCAAGTGTGATGACTGCAGCAGGGTGAACACTCGAACATCTACATTTATGGTAGGTACAAAACTGTACTGTTCTCAGACAACTTGACAGTGTTCACTTCAATTGTAGTGGCACAAAGGTTACTTCAGAGTGAATTACAGAAAACATTTATTTATTTAGCTTCTGTTAACTAGGAAAATGAACTTCTCCATGGACTTTCTTCATCTGTGGCCTGGGTTATTTGGGGAAAACAACATACTGTTGTTATACTTTGTATTTTAAAATTATTCAACAAAAATTATAGACAGTGTAATCTTAGCAGCAATTTTACCACTTCGTCCACCAACATCTTTGGTCCCACTAGTGAGTCTAGCAGAAAAGGGATGCAATAGTCACAAACATTTTTAATGTGTGCGTGTGTGTATATACGTACTCCAGCTGGTATCTCTGGAAAAAGAGAAGTACAAGTAGCTACATTTCACTACCTATCTGTAGATGATACAATAAAGGTATTTAAAATGTTTGCTCTCACAAGTTGTCAAAACTTACTTAGCAGTCATAAAAGATAGAATCAAACAGTGTTGTGACCCCTAAGAAAATCTGCTCATATATTTGCCATTTTTGTTTTATCAGAAACCAGGGGCCTTTAGGAGAATGCCTGGTGCATATAATGCTTAGTTGAGATACAGAGTGAAGGTACATTGCTGTTGAGCTGCATGAATAATTATTCATAGACAAAATTGTGATATAAAAAGTGCAAAACTGAAAAGCAGACTTTTGGTTGTGCAAATTTAATACTATACTGTGGATGTGTGCATAGTAAACATGTTGCTTGGTAGGAAGATGAGAGATTTTGCAGAGAAAATGGATGTCTGTAAAATTAAACTTCAAAAGTGTGGTAAATGAAATTGAATGTTATGGAACTTCCAGTAGTGTGAGACAGAACAGAAACTGCATGGAACTTAAAAGGTTTCATTTATAGGTGGTACAACCCTCAATTAGATACTTCTGTAAGGGATCTGGGTACTCTTGTTGATAATTCCTTATCATTTGAATGTCATGTCTTTGCAGTGGTTCAGAAAGCCTTTTATCCAGCCCATCTAATTTCCAAAAGCATCTCCACTAGATCCAAAGAAGTCTTAATTCCCCTTTACTCATATGTTATTAGATTTAGAATATAACACACCTTTTGGCATCTATTTATCTAAACATATCACACAACTTGAGAGACCTTAGAGATTCATAACTAAAAAGATTACGGCCTCAGAAATCTTAGTTATAAGGAAAGACAGTCAGCCCTTCCTCTGTATCCATTCTCTTAAAAAGACTCCTACATGCATCTGGAGCGTTTCTCCCCAGGCCTCCGCTGAAAATTGTTTCATTCCAAGTCGGACTTTCCCGGTAAACAAATGTTAAATAAATACAAATCTATGTCTAGCCTTTCGTGCTATGAAAATACCCTATTTGACCTGCTATTACTTTACACAACTAATGGTACATCAAGTACTCTGTTAAGGAACTAAACCTTCGTCAGCAGATAAATAGGACAAATTGGTGTGATAGTCATATCCCAAAGTACCCCTCACCTCTGGAGTAAACTTCCACTACATGTCAGTACCCTTGCCACCTTCAAGGTAAACCTGAATAATTGGGTGGGCAGCCTCAAATTCTCTCCTGATCTGTCTTGTCTTGCACTCCTTGACACTAGAGGATAATATGAATAGGGTTTTATGGTTAGGCTTGAAATTTTCTGCAGACTGATTCTGCAGTATTTCCCTAGGAAATGATGAATCTAAGGTGTAACAGAAAGCGAGGCCATGATTGCATAATTGAAAATGAAATATAATCATTTGAATAGACATAATGTTGCTCAAGGTGGGGTTTCAGTCATGAGGGCAGAGCTTGTCTTGTACTTAATAATGAAAGCATAAATTGTAGTTTATTGAACCATTTTCTAAATGTGTAAATCAGCAGGAAAGGTAATAGGCACAGAAGTGCTTTACAAATTACTGATGGGAAGAGAAGCTAAAATAATTTAATTTATGATGTTTTGACTTGAATTGATTTTGAATGCCATAGTGTTGCCAGAAAGTGAAGCACTGAACTCTGTGAAACTGCACATTAATAGAAAGTGTTCACTGTAAGCTCAGTGCTAGTGCAGTGTGCAATATTGTGACAGATTTGAGTTTGTAAAATGCATAAAGGAATTCAAAATCTACATTACTGACTTATTCAGGCTATAGGTTGATAATAGAAGATTGAAAAATAGCTTTGCTGTATTTTCAGAAATGGAATTTGCAGTCTTTTTTCCAAATTGTGTCAGTACAACAACCCAATGTACTGAGAACAGTTGGTTGTAAACATCTGGGAAGGATAAAGCCTCTACACAGTGTGCAGTTGCAGTCCTTGTATGCCTTAGGGGGGCAGTAAGCAGTCAGTGGAAGCACTCACTTTCCTGTTCATGAAGCAAAACAGTCATACATTTGTGCAGAGTATGACTGACATGTTTTGAAAGCAAATGTTTTTGCAGTCTTACAGGATGTAATATTCATATGACAGGAGATTCATATGCCTGTGAAGTAAATAGCTTATCTGATGTTGTCAGTCTTCATTTTATCCTTGACGTATGGGTCCAGTTCTGATATTCAAACCAACTTGGCCATTACTACACCTTGTGCCAGCCAAAAACTCTCAAGCTTCACCTCTACCCACAATCCCTCTCTCACACTTACCCCAGTTTTCATTTGCTGCTTTTCTGAAGATTTGCGTTTTGCCAGTGCTCTCAAGTTTCCTTTGGTTTAGGTAAATTTCTGCTGTTATTTCTTAGAGATTTTCTCTCTATCTCCTCTCTAATTGATCCTCTACCCTTCTGTTTACTATAACTATCATCGTTGATAGTTTTTCCTTTCCTTCCAAACTTTTTTGTGTGTGTGTGTGTCTGTCTGCCTTCCAGCCCGTATTTTTAAGATGGCTTAGAAAGCTAATGCCCCTTATGATTTAAAAAAAATGCCAGAAGTGCGGCCAGAAGATTCCATCTTAAGACTTTCACTCCCTTTGTGTCTTTTGCTTGGGTCCCGTTCAATTACAAAAGGACTGCAGTGTTTGCCATAGGTTCAGTCACAGAGCCCTTGTTGAGAGATGTAAGCTTTTTCTAAAGGGTTTGATCCCCTCTGCCTTCAGAGAAGCCTTCTACAGCTGACAAATCTAAAACTGATATTTATTCCCCTTTGTCCTCATTCGCAGTGGTGCAGCGGTAGCGTTGTTGCTACACAGCAAGAGGTTCTCCCGTTCGATTCTCGGCTGGAGTGTGGGGAGTGCCTTCTGTGTGGAGTCTGCATGTCCTCCCCGTGGTACGGTGGCATTCGAAAGACATGTGTAAATAGGTGTGCATTTATTGAAGGTTGGACGTCGAGCTGGCACCTCTGCGTTCGTGAAAAATCTACTGCCAATCATTAGTGGACCGGAGTTCCGTTGTGGCGACCCTTAACCGGGAAAAGCTGAAAGACAACAACAACAACTCCCCTTTGTCCTCATCTTCCTTGGACAAGGAGAAAAAGAGGAGTGTCTCTGTTCTGACTTGTCTGTCAGCACTGAGAGCTAAGAAATTGAAATCCTCTGTTCCAAAAGGATCCCCGGAACCAGAGGCGTCTGACTCTAAATTACCGATGATGACAATTTCCTCGGCCCTGACAACTGTATCAGGTCCTTCGTCGAAGGCTGCGGTGCAGGACAAATTATCTGCTCCTTCTTTGGTGGCAACGATTGCATCAGCACAGACTATTGTATTTGAGCCAAGGGAATTTTTACCCAGGACTACTTATGCCCCATCTGTAGACCCCTTCTCTGGTGAGCTTCCAGAAGTTTTTTCTTCAGAGCTCTAAATCCCCATCCATATCGTCAATCCGTTCCACTAAAAGTCATTCTGAGCCTGATGTGGAAAGACTTGTGAATAAAATCTTGTGAGTGAGAGAACTTGCAGACCCCTCCCCCACTCCGACTCCTTTGTGTCTAGGAACCTGAGCCTTCCTTCACCCTGCTAACCATGACTCCTTTAACCTCCTCCGAGGCTTCAGAGTTTACTATTCAAAGTCTCCCGGCACTGACTGTACTGGTCCCCTGAGATTTCTACCTCTATGGAACTGGTAATTCCCCTGAGCTTTTCAGTAGCTTCTGAACCAGAGATCTCTTGAAGCCATAGCTACTGTGTTGGTTCTAGGGGGGAGGGGCAGGACTCGACTCCAGTTTTTTCAGAGCTGTCCTTGCTCCTTGGAGCTTCAGCTCGAGTTAGGTCGGCCCTGGCTTTTGTCTCAAGGGTGGGCTGTTCGGAGTGGAGAATGACCTTGGTCCAGAGGCGGTCTATCTCGGTTCTGGGCTCCCTTCCTTCTTTATGTCTCTCCATTGGGACAGCAGGTGCCAAAGCCTCAGGTTTCTCAGACTCAGGTTTTGTCATCTTCTGACACTTCCCCAGATTATCCCCCTGAAGAGGTTCCCCAGAAAAAAAGTGCAAGAAGAAACACTTAGATTCCCCTCAGGAATCAGTCATTGAAGACATGGATTTTGATGAGGGGAAGGGTCCCCAAGATCACCACCGGAAGATGTCTCCTTTGGAGAGATGCTAGAAATTTTAAAGTAAAGGGGTGGCTGGCAGTCCCAGAACCCTTCCTCAGCGGAATCTGTTTACCTGTAGTCTTTTGGCACTCACCCGTCTACCTCTTGGGTGACCCTGCCCACTGATGAACTTGTTCAGTTTATTTCACAGTGGGCATGGAAGGCTGCAGATGCCATCAAACATATCCCCATGAGACCAGATAAAATGTTATCTGCCCCTGAAGGCAAATAGTTCTGGGCCAAAGGATTAGCAGTGGATGCCATGGTCATAGCGGTCACCACAAAAAATTAACTCACTGAGGTTAGTTCATCTATCCATCCACTCAAGGGTGTCTTGGGCCATGGATAGATTTGGAAAGTGGGTTTGTGTTTCATTGACCTTTGCTCTAAGTTCTCTTTGAACTTCCTGTCACACTGTACAAGACTTCAAAGGTATCTGATCAAGGCATTGTCAGATACCCTGGTGGGAGCTGTGGCTTAGGGAGTCCCAAGAGAAAGTGGCTTCCAAGTTAGCTACCCTGGAATCTGTGTCTAATTCGTCCACGAGGCTAATCACACACAGTCGAAGTGACATCCAGAGCACCAGGTTCAGGCATAGCCATAAACACATGCCTAGATGTGCCTATGTGACTTTGGGGAACCATTCAAGTGTTCGTTAGTCAATGCACCCTTTGATGGATCATCCTTGTTTGACCCAAAGGTAAGAAGAGAGTTTATCCAGGTGTGAGAAGGATGGCAAGACCCTTTCTGCTGTGGCCATACATTTTTCCACCCCCCCCAAAGATCCTTTTTTAGGAACCAGAGGAACGGTGGTAAGATGTGGTTCAAAAAATCCCAAGGGCCTTTCCAAGACTCACATGGAGGCAGTTCTCCCAGGTGCAAAGGGGAGAACCAAAATGGAAGACACCACCCTCGTGGAAGAGGTGGTCTGCAGAACCAGGACTTCAGGGATTCTTTTTCAAGTAAGCCCTTTCAGCGCTCCTGAATGGAGGCCCAGTTGTCTTCCTCTGGAGGCAATCTGGATGCTTATCCTTACACCTAAATGCCTGACTAAACATAACAGATTCTTGGGTGCAATGGATCATATCCAGAGGTTATACCATTCTCTTTTCCCATCCTCCCTCTTTACACACAAAAATCCCAGATGTGCCAACTGATCAGAGGGATCCAGCAGTTCAAGAAATTCAAAAACTGCTAGACAAAAGAGTCATCCAGGAAGTCCCACCAGACCAGAAAGGATCTAGAACCTAGTCAAGATTCTTTTTAATGCCAAAAAAAGACAGGGGACTGGAGACCAATTTTGGATCTCAATGTGCTGAACAAATCAGTTTGTCAAACAAAGTTCTGGATGATCATGGTAAGGTTAATTCTTCCTTTTCTGAAGAAAGATTACTAGATGTGCTCGATAGATCTTCAGGATGCATATTACTACATAAAGAAGGGCAAACACTCCAGAAAGTTCCTTCACGTCTGGCTGGGGGCCAGTCATTACCAAATCAGAGTGCTGCCTTTTTGTCTCACCACAGCCCCCAGGGTGTTCAGCAAATGCATGGCAGTAGTAGCAGCCCACTTGAAACTGCAAGGATTCCAGGTGTTTCCATATCTCTGGCTTTTAACCACTTCAACCAGACATCAGTTGATAGTATCCAGGGATGAACACACTCAGTATCTGTGCCCACCTGGGAATTATGGTAAATCACATGAAATCCCAATTGACTCCAACTCAAAATCTAGAATTTATAGGGGTTGTGCTAAATACGGTGATAACCATAGCATCCCTTCCTTGAGAGAGGCACCAAAGAATTATTACAGAAGTTCAGAAGGTAATTGACAGAGGGTTCCTGCTCGACTAATTTGCAAACTCTAGGGTCGATGGCAGCCTCAGTAACTCTACCCAGGTTTCATATCAGGATTCTGCAGTGGTTACTAGCTTCTTAGTGGTCTATCCTTCACCAGCCCTTGTCAGACCAAATTCTGATCACCAGTTATTGCAAGAGGGATCTACTTTGGTGGACGTATTCTGAACAAGTTCTCCTCAGTCACCCCTTTGTTCTTCCAGAGCCCACGGCCATAGTGACCACTGATGCCTTCCAGGTGGGGTGTTAGGGCATTTCATGGGCAGGGCTGTACAAGGCACTTGGTCTCCCTTAGAGGCCAATTTGCATATCAGTGTCCAGAGTTGAGTGGTGGTTCTAGTGTTGCAGGCCTTTAAACAGCTCTTCCTTAGGGGACAGTTTCAGTTCTAACAGACAACATGTCAGTAGTTTGGTACATCACTAATTAGGGAGGAACCAGGTCTTATCCCCTTTGTCGAAAAGCCCTAGGAGTGTGGCAGTTGGCGATCTCTTCCAACCACTTTCTAACAGCAACACATATTATAGTGAGTTCCAATGTGATTGCAATCAAACTGAGTAGATGTATCCTCCAGCCTCACGAGTGGTCTGTCAATCCAGAAGTGGTGGAAAGGATCTTCCGTCAATGCGGTTGGTCTTTCTGTGATCTGTTTGCCCCCCCCAATAAAGTGCAGCAGTTACTTTGCCCTGATTCCCCAGGGAAGTCACCAGAGACACACTCCTCCAAAATTACCTCCTCCCCCAGATCTCCTGTACGCCTTTCCCCCAATACCTCTAATTCCAACATTCCTGCAGAAAGCACTCGGGTTGAAGAGTACAATAATCATCATTGCCCCCTTTTGGCATCAACAGATTTGCTTCCCCTTCCTTTGGCCTTGTCTGATTCAATAACCTTGGATTCTGGCCCCGATTCCAGACCTTCTGTCCCATCCACAAGGACTTGTTCACCCAGACATTTTGAACCTCAAGCTGACAGCATGGTTCCTCCAGTTCCACTAGATGCTAGGCATCTAAATCTTTCCTACCCAGTACACCACATCATCTTATCTTCTCATAAAACTTCCACTCTTAAACTATACTCTAGCAAATTGAAGAGATTTACCATTTGGGCCCATGAAAAAGATATTGATCCCTTTTCTGCTTCTTA